>NC_034609.1:137947-206553 GCF_900095145.1 Mus pahari
TGTGTGTGTGTGTGTGTGTGTGTGTGTGTGTGTGTGTGTGTGTGTGTGTTTCCATTCTGGCTTTTTGGAGTCTCTATTGAGAAGTTGGGTGTAATTATAATTGATTTGTCTTTGTGTGTTACTTGACCTTTTTCCCTTGCAGTTTAAATATTCGTTCTTCTCTTTATTTAGTGTTTTGAATATTATGTGGCAGGGGGATTTTCTTTTTTGTTCCAATCTATTTGGTGTTCTGAGTAAATGTAATGTCACTTTTATTTCTTCAGAGAAAGGGATGAGATGAGAGTCATACGCAAGCTTTATGAGTACATGGCTTGGGCTAAACCCAGAGCATTTCTATCTAACTATCCTTAGGCCTAAGCCTGGAATCTCTAGACTCCATTCAATCTAATCACATGCAAGCCTGGACTTTGAAAGCTTCAGCTTCCAGCCTCCATCTGCTAACCTAGGCCTATACTGTTTCTACTTCCAAGACTTACTGCTGAATAAAGTCATCTGTTTTTAGCTCTTTCTGAACTCTGGCTGGTTGGTGCAACTTCGCTGTTTTGGCTGAAACTTCTCTCTAAGATGACCAACTCAAACTGGTTTCTCTTAGCTTCTGAATGAACCCCATTAACTGAACTGCTCTGAACTGCTTCTGATGTAAACTAGGTTCAACTGCACTCAACTGCACTGACCTGAACTGGGATGAACTGAACCCTATTCTCTCTCTCGTCATTGCTTTCAAATAGCCTCTCTTTCTTATCTGTTCTCATGAAAGGGGCATACCCTATCTCTGACTCATTCTGTCAGATAGTTCTCTGCTTTGTTACTTTGCCCCTCAATTAATTGTCATTGTTTGGGATCAAAGGTATATACCAAAATTATGTCTCTATTCTAGTCTGACCATACTGTAATCCGGGGCATGTCTGCATTCTAGTCAGATCCATAGACCTAGAAGATATTTGAATGTGATCTCTTGCCAGAGAAGCCATGTTACTAGATTAAAATTTCTCTAGAGTTTTGTAGACTTCTTGTACATTTATAGTCATCTCTTTGTTTAGGTTAGGAAAAGTTTCTTACATAATTTTCTGGAAAATATTTTCTGGGTTTTTAAGCTGGGAATATTTTTTTCTTCTTTCTCTATTATTCTTAGGTTTGGTCTTTTTATAGTGTCCCACATTTCCTAGATGTTTTGTGTCAGGAACTTTTTAGATTTAAAATTTTAACTGATGTATCAATTTCTTCTACTCTATCTTCTATGCCAAAGATTCTCTTTTCTATCTCTTGCATTCTGTTGGTGATGCTTGCATCTGTAGTTCCTGTTAGTTTACCTAGATTTTCAATCTCCTAGATTTTCTCAGTTTGTGCTTCTATTTCCATTTTTAGGACTTAAATACTTTTGTTCAATTCCTTCATCTGTTTGACTGTATTTTCCTGTAATTTTTAAAGGGGTTTATTAATTTCTTCTTTAGGGGCTTCTATCAGCTTCATAGATTGGGTTTAATGTCATTTTCTTGTGTTTCAGCTGTGTTGGAATAGCCAGGTCTTTCCATAATATGATAGGTAGGCTCTGCTGGTGCTGATTTCTGAGTTTATCTTTTTTGGATGGGTGGTTTTTTGTTGTTTGTTTGTTTGTTTGTTTTTTCATGTCTTAGTGGCCTGGAGTTCTGGTGATCAATAGTTCAGGTCCAGTAAGATGTCTGCACTGGGGTTTTTGTGGCCTGCATGGACTCTGGCATTTTGGGTACTAATCTTGCCTCTGGGGTCTCTAGAACCAGTGTGGCCTTTAGTATGTGGTGCATTTGTGTCCTTTGGGAAAGCATGCAGAGTTGTGGTCTAGAAAATGGAGCACAGTGGATGAGATGCAGTATAGTTTAAAGCTGTTGGGTGTGATTTAAGGGGAGTTGGCAGGCACAGGCCTTAGGGTGGAGTCTTATCTCGTATACCTGATACTGGTGGGCCTCCAGGAAAGCAGGCAGATTTGTGGTTTGGGAAGAAAACAACAAAAAAAAGATTTTACTTAACATACTATTATTACAGTTTTCCTTCTCCACCCAAAATCTGGTGTACTATCCAATTCCTCTCATAGTATTCAAATCCACACCATTTCTTTATCTCCTTAGAAAACCAACAGGCTTCAGTCCTTTTCCCTCACTCAATACCAGATCAGGTTCCCCTCTCTCCTCAACTCCCTCCCCACCCCATCCACTTTCCCTCAAAGGTCCCTCCCTCACTTCTAACTTGTGATTGCTTTCAAGTGGGGCTGAGGCATCCTCACTTGGGTACTTCAGCTTCTTGAGCTTTTTGAGTTCTGTGAACTGTATCTTTGATATTCCGAACTGTGTGTGTGTGTGTGTGTGTGTGTGTGTGTGTGTGGCAAATATCAACTTATTAGTGAGTACATACCATGCATGTCATTTTGGGTTTGAGTTACCTCACTCAGGATGATCTTTTCTTTTCTTTTCTTTTCTTTTCTTTTCTTTTCTTTTCTTTTCTTTTCTTTTCTTTTCTTTTCTTCTTTTCCTTCTCTTCTCTTCTCTTCTCTTCTCTTCTCTTCTCTTCTCTTCTCTTCTCTTCTCTTCTCTTCTCTTCTTAGATATTTTCTTTACATTTCAAATGTTATCCCCTTTCCTGGTTTCATCTCCAAAAACCTCCTATCCTCTCTCTCCTCCCCCTGCTTACCAACCCCCCCACTCCTGCTTCCTGGCCCTGGCATTCCCCTACAGTGGGGCATAGACCCTTCACAGGACCAAGGGCCTCTCCTCCCATTGATGCCTGACAAGGCCATCTTCTGCTACATGTGCACCTAGAGCCAGGAGTCCCACCATGTGTACTCTTTGGTTGGTGGTTTAGTCCTGGGAGCACTAGGGGTAGTGGTTAGTTCATATTGTCGTTCCTCCTATGGGGCTACAAACCCCTTCAGCTCCTTGGGTCCTTTCTCTAGCGACTCCATTGGGGATCCTGTGTAGGATGATATTTTCTAGTTCTATCCATTTTCCTGCAAAACTCAGGATGTCCTCATTCTTAATTACTGAATAATATTGCACTGTGTAAATGAACCACATTTTTTGTATCCATTTTTCTGTTCTGGGACATTTAGGATGTTTTCAACTTCTGGATATCACAAATAAGGCCACTATGAACATAGTGGGACATGTGCCCCTGTGGCATAGTGGGGCATCTTTTTGGGTATATTCCCAAGAGTGGAGTAGCTGGGTCTTCAGATAGATCTATTTCCAATTTTTTTGGGAACCTCCAGATTGATTTCCAGAAAGAATGTAAACAGTCAACCTCAGGAAATAGGAGGTTGGGGGAACCCCCAGAATGTACCAGAGACCTGGGAAGTGATAGATTTCCAGGACTCAAAGGAAGGGACTGTAGATGAAATGCCCAACAGTAGGGAGAAGGAACTTATAGAGCTCACCTCCAGCAAGAAGATAGGACATAAAATGAGGAATGGGGTTGACATCCCACAGTTACATCTCTGACTCATAATTGTTCCTATCTGAAATAATTACAGGGATGGAAATGGAGAGGAGCCTGAGGAAAAGAAGGTCCAGCAAAAGGCCCAAAGAGGGGTCCGGCTTAAGGGGAAGTCCCAAGGCCGGACACTATTACTGAGGCTATGGAATGCTCAAAAAAAGGGATCTAGCATGACTGCCCTCTGACAGATCCAACAAGCAGCTGAAAGAGTCAGATGCAGATATTTGCACCCAACCAAAGGACAGAAGCAGCTGACTCCTGTTGTTGAATTAGGGAATGGCTGAAAGAAGCTGAGGAGAAGGGAAATCTTGTAGGAGGACCAGCAGTCTGGACCCCTGAGATCTCTTAAACACTGGACCACCAAACAGACAGCATACACCAGCTGATATGAGGCCCCCAACACACATACAGCAGAGGACTTCTGGGTCTGCGTTTATTCAGAGAAGATACACCTAACCCTCAAGAGACTGGAAGCCCCAGGGAGTTTAGAGGTCAGGTGGGGTGGGAGTAGGGTCATCCACGTGGAGACAGGGTGGGGTGGGGAGGAAGTATGGGATGTGGAGCGGTAAGAGAGTGGATGAGGGGAGCAAGAAATGGAATATGGAGTGTAAAAAATAAATTAAAAATAAAATTAAAAAAGAAAACCAACAGGCATCTAAATAATATTAGTAAAATAAAATAAGATAAAAAGAAAAAGAAAAATGAGTCAAAGAAAAAGAAAAAGAATAAGAAATATATGTAGATTCAGAGACACCCACTGGATATTCACTGGAAGCCCATAAAAAGTAAAACTGAAAGCCAGTCAAAAGGACTGTAAGGTTAAAAACATGCCCTTTCAAAACCATATGAGACAAAGTATCTCCAAAAATGCCACTGAGATTATTATGTATTGACCCTTTACAGCTAGGTATAGGTTCTGTCTGTAATGGTAGATTTTATCCCCAGTGGCACTTCATTGCAGAGAACTAATTTTTCATTTGTGAGTGGTTATCATTGGACATATATTCTGGGTTAGGGAGAGAGACATGTAATCACTTCTTGTCTCAGTGCTGAAACTCCATCTTGCACAGACCAACAGGTCTTATGTAGACTGCCACAGTCTCCATGGGTTCATAGGTTTGTCATTTCTGCTATGTTTAGGCTTTTTTTCTTTTGTGTCTTCCTTCTCTTCTGCAGTGACCTCTGAACCCTGAGAGGAGTGATATGATGGTGACATCCAGTTTAGGATTGAGTGTGTCTGGGTTTGTTCCCATTTATTTCAGGAGGAAGCCTTTCTGATGATGACTGAGAAAGGCACTGATCTGTGAGTACAGCAGAATGCCATTAGGAATCATTCTATGGCTATAATCCTTTAGCAGAGTAGAAGCACTTGATTTTCCACTAATCCTGGACTATCTAGTCTCAGATTCTTGGCCACCAAAATGGTGTTGGGAATGAATTCTCTTCCATGGAGTAGGCCTTAAATCAAACAAGATCTTGGCTGGTTATTCCCACAAGCTTTGTGCCACTACTACAGTATTGTATCTTGTAGGCAGGTTACCATTTTGTATCAAAGGCTTGGTGGTTAGGTTAGTATTTACATTTTTCCTTTGGTAGCATGCAAAGTACACCCTAGTACCATGAACCATAGTTCACCTGAGCTCATGATTCATTCCTCATTTCAGGCGGCCTCTCCCAGGAGAACAGAATTAACATAAAATACAAGCAACACAGAACCATCCATAACACTCCCCCTTTCTGTTCTAATAAAAAACAAAACCTTTCTCTCAATGTAGAGCACAACTATTACCATTTTGTAATTTATAAGGTATAGATAAACCTAACACCCGGTCCATCAACTTTGTCACTAAGATAGAACATTGCCATCTATCCTAAATTAAAGACTTATCATTCTATACCTGACTCATGTCCTGGCTTTAGATTGTATGCCATATGAAAACTATCCTCTTAAATCTACTTTCTCAAAATAAATAGCCTGGGTTGGCTATGAGACTATAAGTAGTTTTTCAACCTCATCAGAAATCCAAGAATGACAACATTAACTGAAAATATATAGGAAGCCTAACACAGCTTCCAGAACTGAGACAAATTATAGAGACAGCTGCCTACCTGCACAGCCCCAGTAAGTTAGGAAGGTGGAGCATGTCTTCAGCCTTCTGGCCTGGGATCATCTGACAGACCTTAGAGAAACAGGAATATTAAGGACTAGCCTATTCTGTCTCAGCAGAACTAAGTTGTCCTAACCTGTAAATTGTGTCCTTTAAAGAAAAGTGCAGATCTGCAGGAGAGATTGGAAATTTTCTGCCCAGTGGTGACCTATTTACAAATGTACAGCCTCACCTGGAGTTAAGATTCTCAGTTGCTTCTTTGGATCCATGAATGGGAAGCTGTTAGGAACAGATTTGTCTCAACAACAAGTGAATAAATAACATTAACTGTCACATTCTGTGGATTTTTGACATTCTTGAAAACCAACAATCTATATAAAATAATCTGGACTGTTCTCTCTTAACTACTCTTAGCTATTTCTAGTTAAAAATCTCTGAAAAACCCTAATAATAAACTCAGAGCTATGACTTTGCTTTTTGGCTCTTAACGCACAGGTTTATTCATTTCAGCTCAGTTTATAGTAACAGTTACAGGACTGGGTCTAAGGCCTGTACCTTTAAAATTTTTGTATCAATAGAAGAAATTTATACCAAAGAAAACCTTGATTTTGCATCAAAATAAATTCTGTACCAAAATAAGAAACTATAACTTCAACTTAGTAACAATTAAAAAGATTTCTACAAAATGAGACTATGGCTATGCAGTCAATTCTAGCTATTCTTCCCTGTTCCAATTATGACCATTTCTACACTCCCTAGAAACACAATTTATAAGGCCCCCCTCAAGCCCCAAAGCCCAGGGAACTGGGGCAATGATGCTTCATACGTTCCTCAAGCTGAATGTGGACTTTGAGATATTCCCCCCTTTGGATATTTTCTTTATTTACATTTCAAATGTTATCCCCTTTCCCAGTTTCCTTCCCTCCTAGAAACATCCTGTCACATACTCCCTCCCCCTGCTTCTATGAGGGTGTTCCTCCATCCACCCTCCCACTCCCACCTTCAATTCCCCTACACTGAAGCATCTATTGAGCTTTCATATGACCAAGGATCTCTCCTCCTACTGATGCATAACAAAGCCATCCTCTGCTACATATGCAGTTAGAACCATGTCTCCTCCTTTGCTGATGGTTTAGTCCCTGGGAGTTCTGGGGGGTCTGTTTGGTTGATATTGTTGTTCTTGCTATGGGGTTGCAAACCCCTTCAGCTACTTCAGTCCTTTCTTTAACTCCTCCACTGGGGACCCTGTGATCAGTTCAATGGTTGGTTGCAAGCATTTGTCTCTGTAATTTTAAGGCTCTGGCAGGGCCTCTCAGGACACAACCATATCAGGCTCCTTTCAGCATTCACTTCTTGTCATACACAATAGTGTTTCAGTTTGATAACTATATATGGGATAAATCACCATGTCGGAACATCTCTGGGTGGCCTTTCCTTCAGTCTTTGTTCAACAATGTATCTCCATATTTGCTCCTGTGAGTATTTTGTTCTCCTTCTAAGAAGGACCAAAGCACCCACACTTAGGTCTTCCTTCTTCTTGACCTTCATATGGTCTGTGAATTGTATGCTGGTTACTTGGAGTTTTTGGGCTAATATCCAGTTATTAGTGAGTACATACCATGTGAGTTCTTTTGTGATTGGGTTACCTCACTCAGGATGATATTTTCTAGTTCTATCCATTTGCCTAAAAATTTCATAAATTCATTGATTTTAGTAGCTGTGTAGTACTCCATTGTGTAAATGTACCACACTTCCTGTATCCATTCCTCTGATGAAGGATGTATGGGTTCTTTCCAGCTCCTGGCTATTGTAAATAAGGCTGCTATGAACAAAATAGAACATGTGTCCTTGTTGTGTGTTGGAGCATCTTTTGATTATATGCCCAGGAGTGGTATGGCTGGATCCTCTGGTAGTACTATGTCCAATTTTCTGAGGAACCACCAGACTGATTTTCAGAGTGGCTGTACCAGCTTGCAATCCCACCAACAATGGAGGAGTGTTCCTCTTTCTCTACATCCCACCAACATCTGCTATCACCTGAGTTGTTGATCTTAGCCATTCTGAGTGGTGTGAGGTGGAATCTCAGGGTTGTTTTGCTTTGCANTTCCCTCATAACTAAGGATGTTGAACATTTCTTCAAGTGTTTCTCAGCCATTCAAGATTCCTCAATTGAGAATTCTCTATTTAGCTCTGTACCCCATTTTTAAATTTTTTTTTAAATTTCTGGAGTCCAGCTTCTTGAACTCTTTGTATATATTGGATATTAACCCTCTATTGGATGTAGGATTTGTAAATATCTTTTCCCAATCTGTTGGTTACCTTTTTGTCCTATAGACAGTGTCCTTTGCCTTAGAGAAGCTTTACAATTTTATGAGGTCCCATTTGTTGATTCTTGATCTTATAGCATAAGGCATTGGTGTTCTGTTCATGAAAATTTGCCCTGTGCTCATGTGTTTGATGCTCTTCTCCACTTTCTCCTCTATAAGTTTCAGTGTATCTGGCTTTATATGGAGGTCCTTGATCCACATAAGGTCAAGTAACATATAAAGGCAGACCTATCAGCATTATACTAGACTTCTCACCAGATATGAAACCTACAAGATCCTGGGCAGGTGTCATACAGACCCCAAGAGAAGAAAAATGCCAGCCCAGGCTACTATACCCAGCAAAACTCTCAATTAGCATAGATGGAGAAACCAAGATATTCCATGACAAAACCAAATTTACACAATATCTTTCCATAAATCCAGCTTTACAAAGGATAATAAAGGGAAAACACCTACACAAGGAAGGAAACTACACCCTAGAAAAAGCAAGAAGGTAATCTTTCAACAAACCCAAAAGAAGATAGTCACACAAACATAATTCCACCTCTAACAACAAAAATAACAGGTAATAACAATTACCTTTTTAAAATATCTCTTAACATCAGTGGACTCAATTGAGGAATTCCCCAATAAAAAGACATAGACTATCAGACTAGATACATAAACAGGACCCAGCATTTTTGCTACATACAGGAAATGCACCTCAATGACAAAGACAGAGTAAAAGGGTGAGAAACAATTTTCTACCTCAGAGTAAAAGGGTGAGAAACAATTTTCCAAAAAGTGGTTCCAAGAAAAAGTTGGAGTAGCCATTCTAATATCAAATAAAATTGACTTTCAAGCAAAAGTTATCAAAAAAGATAAAGAAGGACATTTCATATTCATCAAAGGAAAAATCTAGCAAGAAGAACTCAATTCTGAACATCTATTCTCCAAATGCAAGGACACCCATATTCATAAAAGAAACTTTACTAAAGCTTAAGCACATATTTACCTTACCCAATAATAGTGGGAGACTTCAACACTGCACTTTTATCAATGAACACATCATAGAAACAGAAACTAAACAGAGACAAAGTGAAACTAACAGAAGTTATGGACCAAATACAGATATCTATAGAACATTTCATCCTAAAACAAAATAATATACCTTTTTCTAAGCACCTCTTGGAACCTTCTCAAAAATTGACAATATAATCGGTCACAAAACAGACTTCAATTGATATAAGAAGATTGAAATAATTCCATGGATCTGATCATATCACCACAGACTAAGGCTAATCTTTTTTTTCTTTATTTTTTATTTTTTAATTTTTTTATTAGATATTTTCTTTATTTACATTTCAAATGCTATCCCCAGAGTTCCCTATACCCTCCCCCTGCCCCTGCTCCCCTACTCACCCACTCCCACTTCATGGCCCTGGCATTCCCCTGTACTGGGGCATATATAGTTTGCAAGACCAAGGAGCCTCTCTTCCCAATGATGGCTGAATAGGCCCTCTTCTGCTACATATACAGCTAGAGACATGAGCTCTGTGGGTACTGGTTAGTTCACATTGTTGTTCCACCTATAGGGTTGCAGACCCCTTCAGCTCCTTGGGTACTTTCTCTAGCTCCTCTAGTCTTAAATTCCAATAAACACCATGGAAAGCACACATACACATGGAAACTGAACAACACTCTACTCAATGATAATTTGTCAAGGAAGAAATAAAAAAACAAAATTAAAGACTTTTTAGAATTCAATGAGAATGAAGGCACAATATATCCAAACTTATGGGAAACTATGAAAGCAGTGCTAAAAGGAAAACTCATAGCTCTGAGTGCCACCAAAAAGAAACTGGAGAGAGCATACACTAGCAGCCTAACAGCACACCTGAAAGCTCTAGAACAAAAAGAAGCAAATACACCCAAGAGGAGTAGATGGCAGGAAATAATCAAACTCAGGGCTGAAATAAACCAAGTAGAAATAAAAAGAACTATACAAAGAATCAACAAAACCAGGAGCTGGTTCTTTAAGAATATCAACAAGATAGATAAACCCTTAGCCAGACTAACCAGAAGGCCCAAAGACAGTATCCAAATTAACAAAATCTGAAAGGAAATGGAAGATAGAAGAACAGAAACAGAGGAAATTAAAAAAATCATCAGATCCTACTACAAAAGCCTGTACTCAACTAAATTGGAAAATCTGGATTAAATGTACAATTTTGTAGACAGATACCAAATACTAAAGTTAAACCAGGATCAGGAAAACCATCTAAACAGTCCCATAACCTCTAAGGAAATAGAAGCAGTCATTAAAAGTCTGTCAATCAACCAAAAAAAAAAATGCCCAGGACCAAATGGGTTTAGTGCAGAATTCTATCACACTTTAACCTAATACCAATACTCTTAAAACTATTCCACAAAATAGAAACAGAAGGAACACTACCCAATTTTTTCTATGAAGCACAGTTATACGGATACCACAATCACACAAAGACCCAATAAAGAAAGAGAGCTTCAGGCCAATTTCTCTTATGAATATCGATGCAAAAATACTCAAAAAATTCTTGCAAACCTAATCCAAGAACACATCAAAATGATCATTCCCCACGATCAAGTAGGCTTCGTCCTAGGGATTTATGGATGGTTCAATATACAGAAATATATCAACACAATCCACTATATAAACAAACTAAAAGAAAAAAAAACACATGATCATTTCACTAGATGCTGATAAACCATTTGACAAAATTCAACATCCCTTCATGTTCAAAGTCTTGGAAAGATCAGGAATTCAAGGCCCATACCTAAACATAGTAAAAGCAATACACAGGAAACCAGTAGCCAACATCAAACTAAATGGAGAGAAAATTGAAGCAATCCCACTAAAATCAGAGACTAGAAGGGACTGCCTGTTCTCTCCCCATCTATTCAATATCGTACTTGAATTTCTAGCTAGAACAATTAGAAAACAAGAGGAGGTAAAAGGGATACAAATTTGGAAGGCAGCAGTCAAGCTATCACTATTGATATGATAGTATATGTAAGTGACCCCAAACATTCTACTAGAGAGCTCCTACCACTGAGAAACAGCTTCAGCAAAGTGGATGGATATAAAATTAACTCAATCATATCAGTAGCCTTCCTCTCCTCACAGGATTAAACAGGCTGAGAAAGAAATTAGGAAAATGACCCTCTTCACAATAGCCACAAACATTATAAAATACCTTAGTTTGACTCTAACCAAGCAAGTGAAAGATCTGTACGACAAGAACTTCAAGTCTCCGAAGAAAAAAATCAAATAAGACCTCAGAAGATGGAAGATCTCCCATGCTCATGGATTGACAGGATTAATATAGTAAAACTGGCCATCTTACCAAAAGCATTCTACAGATTCAATGCAATCCCCACCAAAATTCCAACTCAATTTTTCATAGAGTTAGAAAGAGCAATTCTCAAATTCATTCGGAATAATAAAAAATCCTTGATATAGAAAACTATTCTCAACAATAAAAGAACATCTGGGGGAATCACCATCCCAGACCTCAAGCTGTACTACAGAGCAATTGTGATAAGAACTGCATGATATTGGTACAGTGACAGGCAGGGAGATCATGGGATAGAATTGAAGACCCAGAAATGAACCCACACACCTAAGGTCACTTGATCTTTGACAAGGGAGCTAAAGCCATCCAGTGGAAAAAAGAAAACATTTTCAACAAATGGTGCTGGCACAACTGGCAGTTAGCATGTAGAAGAATGTGAATTGATCCATTCTTATCTCCTTGTACAAAGCTCAAGTCTAAGTGGATCAAGGAACTCCACATAATGCCAGATACATTGAATGTTATAGAAGAGAAAGTGGTGAAGCTTCAAACACATGAGCACAGGGAAAAATTTCCTGAACAGAACACCAATGGCTTAAGCTGTAATATCAAGAATTGACAATCAGGAACTCTTAAAATTGTAAAGCTTCTGTAAGGCAAAGGACAAAGTCAGTAGGACAAAAAGTAAGTAGGACAAAAAAGGCAACCAAAAGATTGGAAAAAGATCTTTACAAATCCTACATCCAATAGTGGGCTAATACACAATCTATACAAAGAACTCTAGAAGCTATCTAATAACCATATTTAAAAAATGTGGAACAGAGTTAAACAGAGAATTCTCAACTGTGAAAACTTGAATGGACAAGAAGCACCAAAGAAATGTTCAAAATCCTTAATCATCAGGAAAATGCAAGTCAAAACAACCCTGAGATTCCACCTTACACCAATCAGAATGGCTAAGATCAAAACTCAGGTGACAGCAGATACTGGCAAGGATGTCGAGAAAGTGGAAGATGCCTCCATTGCTGGTGGGGTTGTAAGCTGCTACAACCACTCTGGAAATCAGTCTGGTTGTTCCTCAGAAAATTGGACATAGTTGTACTGGCTAGTTTTGTGTCAACTCGACACAGCTGGAGTNATCACAGAGAAAGGAGCTTTAGTTGGGGAAATGCCTCCATGAGATCCAGCTGTGAGGCATTTTCTCAATTAGTGAGGGGGGGGGGTAGAGGCCCCTTGTGGGTGGTGCCATCTCTGGGCTGGTAGTCTTGGTTCTATAAGAGAGCAGGTTGAGCAAGCCAGTAAAGAACATCCCTCCATGGCATCTGAGTCAGCTCCTTCTCCCTGACCTGCTTGAGTTCCAGTCCTGACTTCTTTCAGTAAGCTGAATAAACCCTTCCCTCCCCAACTTGCTTCTTGGTCATGATATTTGTGCAGGAATAGAAACCCTGACTAAGACAATAGTACTACATGAGGACCCAGCTATACCATTATTGGGCATAAACCCAGAAGATACTCCAACATGTAATAAGGTCACATGCTCCACTGTGTTCATAGAAGCTGTATTTACAATAGCCAGAAGCTGGAAGAACCCAGATGTCCCTCAACAGAGGAATGGATACAGAAAATGTGGTACATATGTACAATGGTACATTTACTCACCTATTAAAAACAATAACTTTATGGAATTTTGCAGGCAAATCGTTAGAACTTGAAATTATCATCCCGAGTGAGGTGACACAGTCACAAAAGAACACATATGGTATGCACGCACTGATAAGTGAATATTAGCCCTAAAATTTGGAATACCCAAGATACAGTTCACAGGCCATATGAAGTTCAAGAAGAAGGAAGACCAAAGTGTGGATTATTAGTGGATTACTATTAAGTGTGGATTATTATCAGTACTTATTAGAAGGGGGAACAAAACACTCACAGGAGGAAATATGGAGACTAAGTGTTGATCAGAGACTGAAATAAAGGCCATCCAGGTACTGCCCCATCTGGTGATCCATCCCATATACATTTGCCAAACTGGATCCCCTTGTGGATGCTGGGAAGTGCTTGCTAAAGGGAGCCTGGTATGGCTGTGCCCTGAGGGGCTCTGCCAGAGCCTGACAAACACAGAGGTGGATGCTTGCAGCCAACCATTGGACTGAGTGTGGGGTCCCCAATGGAGGAGTTGGAGATGGGACTGAAGGAGTTGAGGGATTTTGCTGCTCCATGGGGGAAGCAACAGTTTCAAGCTGCCAGACACCCTCAGAGCTTCTGGGGATTGGACCACCAACGCAAGAGTGGAGGGATTCATGGCTCCAGCTGCATATATAGCAGAAGATGGCCTTGTTGGACATCAGTGGGAAGAGTGGCCCTTGGTCCTGAGGGGATTTGATGCCCTAGTGTAAGGGAATGCCAGGGCAGGATGGTAGGAGTGGGAACACTCTCATAGAGGCCAAGGGAGGGGGGAATAAAATAGGGCATTTCCAGAGGGGAGACCTGGAAAGGAGATAACATTTGACATATAAAGAAAATATCCAATAAAAGAAAAAAATAATAATGATAAAAAAAAAAGAATCAGCTACCACATTGCCCAAGAGTGGTAAAACTGAATCTTGAGATAGATTGATTCTCAGCTCCTAGAGGAACTGCTACACTGCTTTCCATAGTAACTGTACACATTTCCCATTTCACCACCAATGGAAGTGTGTTCTATATCACATCTTCACCAGGAATGAGCTGTCATTTGTGTTATTGATCTTGACCATTTTAACAGGTATAAGATGAAATCTCAAAGTTGTTTTGATTTGTATTTCTATGATAACTAAGCCATTTGTGTTTTCTCTTTTGAGAATTCTCTGCTTAGAACTATATTCTATTTTTTGATTGGTTTATTTGTTTTCTTGATATCTAGGTTTCCTTGAATTCCGTATATATTTACATATTTGCATATTAGTCCTCTATGAGATCTCTAGTTTGTAGAAATTGTTTCCCATTCTGTAGACTGCTGGTTTGTCTGAATGGTACTGTCCTTTGTTGTACAGAAGCTTTTCAGTTTTATATTTTATTAATTATTGATCATAGTACTTGTCCTGACAATGTTCTGTTCAGAATGTGTTTTTCTCTTGAGACATATTATACTGTCTGTTATTTCTTGTATCTAGATTATTATAATTTTAGGTGCTCATACTGACAGGTCTTGTCTATGTTGGGTGGGTATTACATCCATTGGTGTCTGTTGTCCTCTCTGGTTCTTAGGAGAGTGTTGTTACTGTGGGTTACCTGGTAGGTAGCACTTCTGAGATCCTGCCAGGTGTGGTCACTGGAGGTCTCAGAGTGGTAGAAGGTACTTCTAGGTATTTGGAGCTCACACTAAGGACTGGGAATGGTCTATGAGGGAGGGTTGGATTAAGATAGTCCGATGGAAAATGAAGAGCTGGTTGTGCCACTAGGATCTACATAGATCCATTTAAATGGAAGAAGAGGTGAAGGAGAGCTCATAGCAGATGGTTGTACTACAAAGCTGAAGGTAAGACTAGGGACTTAGAAATGTAGGAGAGGAGTGGATTGGAGATTGCCCAACTGCTTCCCTGGCAGTCATGGCTGATGGGCTTCCAAGAAGTGCCTTCATGAGCTGGTGGCTGAGACAAAGGGTGGAACAAGGCTGTGTAAGAATGTGTGATCCACTGGAAATGGGATCGGAGAAGAAGGGGAGACAGCAGATTGTCTGCTACAAGGCTGGTATTAAAACTTTAGTGATTGGGATTGAATGGTTGAGGGAGAACAAAGATTGCCCTGGTCTGTGTGTGGCCGGTGGTTCCTAGGGAGTCTGGTTGTATAATTTAAATGCAAAAATGAGAAGCATATTGAGTAGATTCTTTACTTATATCCAGAATTATAAAATAATTCACAAAGTCTACTTTGCATTAAAACAAATCTCAAGTCTTAGATGCAAAGATTTGGTTGAAAGGAATCATGTAGATGATATTTCTTTTCGTTCAATATATTAAGATAAAATTCATATAAAAATAACTGGCAACATCTGAGAAAATATGAGAAACATAATAGTTTAGGCACATGTTTTTCTCAGACAATCTGTGTTATAGAGCAAACAGTTTTGCTTTAGACTTTCTGCTTTGGGTGTTAAAAATGTGATTTAATACACTTAAAAGGATAAAAGCCTTTTTTATTTAACATTTGAAATTGTCCCACTTGCATATTATTTTTCCATTTTGTATAATCACTGTTGAGAGATGTAATATTTTGATATTCACTTATAGTAACAGGTCAATTATACAGCACAATGGAAATGTTCAATATTTATTTTCTTTTTGACAATAATTTCTTTGCAAACAATTTCATTTACCTGAAACCAGGGTTTATATTGTACTCCTTAGTATTCTCAATTCATTACTCATAGATGACATCCACTTATATCGCTTTAGGCACGAGAAATTTACTTTTGTTTTATAAAGGGCATGAGAAATTTAAAATGAAGAGATTTAGGAAATTTCTTCTTGGGAAATATCTTTTTGATAATCTTCCAGATAATTTAATCTATTGATGTTAGTTTCTTTTGAAAGGTTCTGAAAGTTCAGATTAAAGAATGTTTACATGTTTAACTCTAAGAATTTTCCTGAAGTTACAGGTGTGCATCTCTATAGTAGGACTGAGAAGTCATTCCTGGCAGCAAATAGTACTTTATTATTAAAAGATGTTCAGCTTTTATAACCTATTGGCCGTTCCATCAGTGACGAAACTATTAAACGTCTTGTCCCAGTCAAAGTCACTAAAATGAAGCAGCAGGTAATTTGTTTTTCTCTAAATCATAAGAGGGAAGTGTTCTTAAAGTGGCACTCATCACATGTTTCTAAGTTTGAATAACTATGATGAGTACCATGTATTTATATCAATGACCAATCTATAGTGAGCATTCAATCTAGTATAAAAGACAAATTTTCTTTCACTTAATCATTATTATTTTTGGAAATAATGGTATATCAATGGTCTTGAGTTATCTAAATCAGAATGCCACCTGAACAAAAGTGACTAAGTTTTATTAAATTCTCATCCCATCTAGTTTACTTTATTGAAAAATACGAAGATTTGTATTCATTTGTAATAGAGAATCTGATTATTTTTTCTAAATTCAAGTCATAATATTTGGGAGAATCATAAGAATGAAGATTCCTGTAAAGGAAAGTATCATTGTGTGGGGATAAGAATGAACAAAAACAATCAAGATCACCTGGTATGAAGAACTAGATACATGGGGATAGATAGGTAGAAAAACATGACTTGAAGTGGGACAATTCCTGAGATGCTTTTAAAATCATGATGGTAAATAGCTTCTATAAAAAGTCTGCTGGACCAATGCTGGCATTGAGTATCATTGTGTTGGATAACAGGATATAATCAGGTTTCTCCCTCTCTCTCTCTCTCTCTCTCTTTTTTTTTTGTGAAAGTGTGTTATCTTTTAACAATGATGTTTAGTGGTGGAACAGGATGAAGGGAGCATACGTTCATGCAAGTGTGGCATTGTTTAGTATTGGCTTAGAGAGTTAGCAAGGGCTTCACTTTTCTGCTTCCAAAAAAGACCCATTGTGGGGATAACATTAAATAAAGGATGATTCTAGACATCAAAATCCAAAGGAAGGGTATGTAGGTTGAAAACGTTATCAGATGTTCTGTTGTGGGGAGACACACACTGAAGTCTGAAGTCTCTCATTGTGCTTTTTCCTTTACCTGTTTACATCTTTTCTTTCTTCACGTCTTTAGAAGAGTCATAGATAAGGCTCTTCAAGTGTCCTTGGACTTCTCCATTGTTTTCCTTTTTTGTGTGCCCCAGAATGAATATGTTGCACATCTAATCTTATGTAGCATAAGCATTTGCTATTTGCTTATTTGGAAATACGTTCTCCACTTATACAATTCATTCTGATCATAACTTCCACTTCCCTATTCCTCACAAATACTCCCACCTCCTCTTTCCCTCAGATCAGCTCTCTCCTCATTTCCTCTTCAGAAAAGAATAGGCTTCCAAGAGATGCTAGCCAATCAGGACAAAACAAGGTACAATAAGATGCGGTGAACTCAATAGGAGGAAAAGAGTTCCAAGAGCAGACAATAGAGTCAGAAACAAACCCACTCCCACTCTCAGGAGTCCCACAAAAATGCTAAGTTATCAGCCATAATGTTAAAATATACTAAATTCTGTTCTTCCCTCCTAGTTCTGCTCCCAGAATTATGATTCTAAGACTAATTATTTATTATTTAATGCCTAGGCCTTAAGCTTTGGCTCATTCCCTGAGTACATCATAACTTATTTAACCTATTCAAAGTTTTCTATGTCTACCATGTGGTTAATTATCTCTCTTTAGTCCCAGCCTCCTTGACACTCTGAACATCTCACTGAGTACATCTTCATGCTGGTCTGGCTCTCAAATTGTCTCTCTGAGTCTCTCTTTTATCTCTTACTGTTTTCCAGAATTACCTCTCTTCCTGCTAGTGTCCCACCTCCTATTTTCTGCCTCAGCTCATTAACCATCAGCCTTTTTATTGACAGGTGACACATAGAAAAGATTTTCTTCATACCATACCATACACAGAGGACCTGGTGCAGATCCATATAGGCCCCATAATTGCCCTTTCAGTCTCTGTAAACCCATGTGAACCCTGCTTAGTTGATTCAATAGGCCATGTTCTACAGGTGCCCTCTATACCCTCTGATTCTTTCAATCTTTTCTCCCCCTCTTCTGCAGGGTTCCCAAATCTCTGAGGGAAAGGACATGATGGAGTCCATTTTAGACTCTTTCTCCACACGTTGTTGTGTTGTGGGCCTCTGTATGTACTTACAACTGCTCCTGGAGGAAGCCTCACTGTGGATGACTGGACAAGGCACCAATCTGTGAGTATAGCAGAGTATCATTAAGAATCCTTTCTTTGATTTTGATTTAGACTTTTAAAAATTTTAAACGTATTTTTTATTTTTTTGCCAGTCAGGTTTGTATCTGGCCTAACTCTCGGGGCTTTCCAGTTTGGTTCCTAGCCATCTGGGCAGTGTAGGTCATGGATTCCCTCTGGTGGCATGAGCCTCAGGTTAAATTTGACATTGGTTGACCACTCTCACAGGTTCTGTGCCACCATGGCTCCAGCACACTTTGCAGGCAATACAGATTGTAGGCAGAAGGTTTTGTTACTGGGCTGGTGTCCAGGTGTCTCTCTCCATTGCTTGCAGAGTGTCATCTCTTGTCAAAGAGACTGGAATGCAGGAGCGAAGGCTCCATGTAGGAGCCAACTCAACCTCTTTACGTTCTGTGATATTTGTGGATATTGGGGCAATGGGACTCTCACTCTCAGTCTTAGTTATGTTAGCTATTCTGACAGATGTAAGACGGACTCTCAAAGTATTTCTGATTTGTATTTTTCTGATGACTAAAAATGTTGAACGTTTCTTTAAGTGTTTCTTAGCTATTTGAGATTCCTTCAATGAGAACACTATTTAGATTTATACGTTATTTTTTAATTGGAATATTGGTTTGTTTACATCTAATTTCTTGAGTTCTTTGTCGACTTTTGATATTAAACCTCTTTTGGATGTGTAGTAGGTGAAAATCTTTTCCCATTATATACATTGCCTCTTTGTTTGATTGACAGTGTCCTTTGCTTTACAGAATCTTTTCTGTTTCATGAAGTTCCATTTATTAATTTTTGATCCTAGAGCCTGAACTATTGGTATACTATAGGTTTAGATTTTTCAAAACCTACTTTAGTAAAGATTCTCAAATACTTTGACTACCCCCACTCCCCAATTCTAGCACACCATCCAAAGGTAGGGGAAAAAAAGATGGTAAATAGAACAAGGGAATATGGACCTGTTTAGAAGTAGTTTTGGGGGGGGAGGAATTCTGTTCTCTGTTTGTCAGGATGACAGCAGTCCAGTTTAGTAGTGTCAGGATACAAAACATGAATCAGCAGCAGTGGCATAATGCAGTAGAAAACTACCAGGTTTCTGCCAAATCAACATGAGTCAGAAGGAAGGGCCAGAGTCAGCCAGGCTATCAGGAGAAGTTCTCTGCTGTATCTCTCTCAATGAAGTGAAGATCAACAAAGATGTGAGACCCAGGAAGCATTGCAAATCTAGCTATGCAAATACCTGTCACTGTCTGTTGAGTCCTATTTACACTCTCTCCAAACATCAAAAACACCATGGGAGTCTGCTTCAGCAAGATACCACATGACACAACCAGAAACTTCCACTTTATGAATTCATTGATTTTAATAGCTGAGTAGTACTGCATTGTTTAAATGTACCACATTTTCTGTATCCATTCCTCTGTTGAAGGATATCTGGGTTCTTTCCAGCTCCTGGCTATTGTAAATAAGGCTGCTATGAATGTAATAGAGCATGTGTCCTTGTTATATGTTGGAGCATCTTTTGATTATATGCCCAGGAGTGGCATGGCTGGATCCTCAAGTAATACTATGTCCAATTTTCTGAGGAACCACCAGACTTATTTCCAGAGTGATTGTACCAGCTTGCAATCCCACCAACAATGGAGGAGTGTTCCTCTTTCTCTACATCCCACCAACATCTGCTATCACCTGAGTTGTTGATCTTAGCCATTCTGAGTGGTGTGAGGTGGAATCTCAGGGTTGTTTTGCTTTGCATTTCCCTCATAACTAAGGATGTTGAACATTTCTTCAAGTGTTTCTCAGCCATTCAAGATTCCTCGATTGAGAATTCTCTATTTAGCTCTGTACTCTACTTTTTAATAGGGTTATTTGGTTCTCTGGAATCTAACTTCTTGAGTTTTTTGTATATATTGGATATTAACCCTCTATTGGATGTAGGATTTGTAAATATCTTTTCCCAATCTGTTGGTTACCTTTTTGTCCTATAGACAGTGTCCTTTGCCTTAGAGAAGCTTTACAATTTTATGAGGTCCCATTTGTTGATTCTTGATCTTATAGCATAAGGCATTGGTGTTCTGTTCATGAAAATTTCCCCTGTGCCATGTGTTCCAGGCTCTTCCTTAGGGGAATGATTGGAAATAGTAATTATCATCACGAGTGAGATAATCTAATCACAAAAGAACACACATGGTATGCACTCACAGATAAGTGTATATTAGCCCAAAAGCTCGGAATACCCAAGATAAAATTTACAGACTACATGAAGCTCAAGAAGAAGGAAGAACAAAGTGTGGGTGTTTTGGTCCTTGTTAGAAAGGGGAGCAAAATACTCATAGGAGCAAATATGGAGGCAAAGTATGGAGCAGAGACTGAAGGAAAGGACATCCAGAGACTGCCCCACCTTGGGATCCATCCCATATAGAGTCACCAAACCCAGACACTATTGTGGATGCCAAGAAGTGGATGCTGATAGGAGCCTGCTATAGCTGTCTCCTGAGAGGTTCTGCCAGAGCCTGACACATACAGAAGCAGAAGCTCATAGCCAATCATTGGACTGCTGGCGGGGTCCCCAATGAAGGCATTAGAGAAAGGACTGAATGAGCTGAAGGGGTTTGCAAACCTGTAGGAAAAACAACAATATCAACCAACAAGACACCCCCCCATCCCCAGAGTTCCCAGAGAGTAAACTACCAACCAAGAGGTACACATGGAGGGACCCCTGACTCTAGCTGCATATGTAGTAGAGGACGTACTTGTCAGGATTCAACGGTAGGAGAGGCCTTTGATCCTATGAGGGCTCAATGCCTCAGTGTAGGTAAATTTGAGGGCCAGGAGGTGGGAGTGGGTGTGTGGGTTGGGGAACATCCTAATAGAAGCAGGGGGAGGGGGGTTAAGATAGGGGGTTTCAGTGTGGGGGAGTGTGGACTGGGAAAGGGCATAATATTTGAAATGTAAATAAAGTAAATATCCAAAAAAATAAACTTTCACCTCATATTCCTCCTTTTGTTTAAATATTCTTTTTTTCCCTAGCACTAACAATCTACATAAATAATTTTAAGAACTATAAAATTAGAATTCTTCATGATATTTTAAATAAACAGCAAATGTACAATATAGTCTAACAATCCTAAGTTTCTAATAATATATAATAACTAAAACAAAACAACCTTAAATTCCTATCAATATACAATAATTTAAACCTACTATCCTATACGATAACAACTGCAACACATCAAACAACAAAAACTATCCATCCCAACTTAAGAGATTGGAATGACAGTCATCTTATAATTGCTTCATGCTGAATTGGGGGGGTGGGGGGGAAGAATTCCTGTTTGGCGCCCAAGGAGGAAAATAAGATTAATCTGAAAAAAATAAAAAACAAAAAAGAAAAAAAAAATCTAGCTGTTGCATTTGTTGCCCAGTCTCTATTTTTATCATGCCTCTGTGTTGTATGTCTGCAGGGCACTGGGTATGGGGAAATAAAGGGAATGGGAGATTATCTGCATCCCGCCAGAGTTCTGGTGCTCTGGGAGGGAGGACATGGGAGGACTGCCAAATGCTTTCAACAGGGCCCTGGGTGGGTGTCTGGCTGTGGGGAGCCATGGAACTCCACCTTGCTGGAGGGATGGGGGTGGGGTGGGATAGGGTGGTGGACAAGGGGCAGTCTGAGGTCTCTGGGCTTCATGGAGGTCAGAGATAACAGGTTCTCAGTCTCAGGTACCCCAGACACTGTTGGACACTGAAGAAGAACTAAGAACAAAATGGGGGTCCCAGGGGGCAGCTAGGTCAAACCCAGGGCTGAAGGGAGGAGAGGGCAGGGGGAGAGGGGCTGATGGGGGTTCCCACTTGGGTGAGAGTCCTTGGTCCAATCTGTGGCTGGAGCACAGGAAGGCCTTCCGGAGGGAAGTTAGATGCAGCTCTTTAGGGGAAAGCCTATCCCATAGTTCAAGTATGGCAGGCTTTGATGGGCAGAGACAGTCTATAGTTTTAGAGCAGGTGGAAAGAGAGAAGGTAGAAAGAAAGAGAGAGGCCGGCCATGGCCACGTGGAGAGAGGGGGAAGGGAGAGAGAGAAGGAGGGTTAGAGATTAGAGTAAGAAAAGTGAGAGCTTAAAGAGAGAGAGGAGGGGCCAAGAAGCCCCTTTTATAATGGGCTGGGTTACCTTGCTGGTAACTGTAGGGAGGAGCATACCTGACTATAGTCATGTAACTGTGGAGGTGGAGTCTAGCCAGAGTGCCAGAAGGTTGGGACATTTTCCAAATGACTTATAGTCACAGAAATATGGAGTTGGGGGCTCTGTGGTGTCAGCCCCTTGTCTCTGGGAACGTGGTTCACTGTTCTGTCCCTTGTAGAGTTCCCTACTGGGTCGCTACTGGGTTTCTGAAGCAAGCCTCATTCAACTGAAACAGGCTGCCTTTCATGGTCCCATATCTGTCCAGTCTCTGTGTTGTCTGAGAAGAAGTCTCTGTGTTGTCCAGTCTCTGTGTGATCTATCATGTGGCCTAGCACTTTTGAAGTTGTTTTGCATGGATATTTTGGAAAAATAATTAACTGAGATAGGCTGTAAGAGTGAAACTCTATCTCCCCTGGGGCTTATTTGTTCTGTGAAGACATTCATGTTTTAGCTGATAAGAGGCTTCATTCCTCCTTAGAAAAAGGAACAAAATACTCATGAAAGGATATAGGTAAAGAGACAAAATTTAGAGCTAAGATGAAAGGATGGACTATCCAGAGACTACCCCATCCGGGAATCCATCCCATCATCAGCCACCAAACCTAGATACTAATGCNCATGCCAGCAAGATTCTGCTGAAGGGACCCTGATATNGCGGCCTCTTGTGAGGCTATGCCAGTGCCTGGCAAACACCGAAGTGGANGCTCACAGCCAGCTATTGGATGGAACACAGGGTCCCCAATGGAAAGAGATGCAATGGGAAGAGATGCAAACTTTATATGACCCAGCACAAGGGAAGGCCTGGGCCAAGTAGTGGGAGTGGGTGGGTAGGGGAGCAGGGGCGGGGGTGTATAGGGAACTTTTGGGATAGCGTTTGAAATGTAAATAAAGAAAATAATAATAATAACAATAATAATAATAATAACAATAACAATAATAAAGAAAATGAAAAAAAATAAATCTTTTTTAAAAATGAAGAATTAAAAAAAACAACAGGGACAGACTAAATAATGCCTTGTTAACTCTAAATTTTCTTAATGTTGGTGAAAAGAGAACAAGCTGAAAGACACTGGGTTATCAAAAAGAGTGAGGAACGAGGTCACCCAATATAGTATGTGCATGTGTTGGCATTAAAATGGAAACCTAAAATAATTTTAAAATGGGGACATGGTTATACTTATGTATATACAGGGAATGAAAAAATATAGTTACCAATAAGATGCACAAAAATTAGATCTGACCAAAGGAAACCTCTTTTTTTTCTTTTTCTTTATTTATTTTCTTTATTTACATTACAAATGCTATCACGACACCCCCCCGCCCCTGCTCCCCTACCCACCCACTCCCACTACTTGGCCCAGGTCTTCCCTTGTGCTGGGTCATATAAAGTTTGCAAGACCAAGGGGTCTCTCTTCCCAGTGGTGGCCGATTAGGCCATCTTCTGCTACATATGCAGCTAGAGACACAAACTCAGGGGGTACTGGTTAGTTCATATTGTTGTTCCACCTACAGGATTGCAGCCCCCTTCAGCTCCTTGGGTACTTTCTCTAGCTCCTCCATTGGGGACCCTGTGTTCCATCCAATAGCTGGCTGCGAGCCTCCACTTCTGTGTTTGCCAGGCTCTGGGATAGTCTCACAAGAGGCCGCTATATCAGGGTCCCTTCAGCAGAAAAAGATTTATTTATTTATTTATTTATTTATTTATTTATTTATTATCTGTAAGTACACTGTAGCAGTCAGAAGAGGGCATCAGATCTCATTACAGATGGTTGTGAGCCAGGATATGGTTGCAGGGATTTGAACACATGACCTTCAGAAGAGCAATCGGCGCTCTTAACCACTGAGCCACCTCTCCAGCCTTTCGTTTTTCTTTAATAAGCATCACTTTAAAGGTATGATTGGCTCTTTCTATATTTGTTTCTCCTGTCAGATTGTGTGGTATGCTAGTAACATGCTTTAATACTGTAATATGCAAAAAATTGCATAATTTTATTGGGTTCACATGCAGGAGCATTATCAGTCCTAATATGTGCAGGTATCCCCATAATTGCCATTATTTCCATTAAGTGTGTAATAACACAATCAGCCTTTTCAGAACCTAAAGCAGTTGCTTATTGATACCCTGAGTACTTGTCAATGGTATGGTGTATATACCTTTGTTTTCCAAATTCTGAAAAATGGAAAACATCCATCTGCCAGACATAATTTCTTTCGGTATCCCTAAAGTTACTAGCAGCAGGTAACAAAGTTTGGTTGTTTAGAGAACACATAGGAAATTTTTAACAATTATTTCTTTGGTTTGTTGCCAAGTGATGGAAATCTTTTTCTTTAAACATCTCCCATCAATACAATGTTTTTCATAAAAATTTGAGGCTTCTAACACATTTCCTATTTGTAATTGGTCAATGTAATCATTTCCTTGAGCTGATGGACCTGGCAAACCTGTGTGAGACTGAATAATATATAATGGATAAGTATCTATTTCTGATGGCTTGCTGCAATTGTGTAAGTAATAAGGTTAATTCTGAGTTATCAGGTACAAATTCAGCAGTCTACATATGCAGAATAACTTTCTGCATATAAAAATTAGTGATTAAATTAAGAGAATCAGGATAATCTAAGAATGCCATAAGGGTTACATTTAATTCTGACTTCCAATTGATGTACATGGACTTTTGCGCACCTTGCTTGTTTTGTCTAATTTATAAACTGCCTACTTCATCTTGTTTGCATCCATATAGAATATTGTTGTCTCTGGACCTGGTATCTTTTTATGATACATGAAAGAATCCAATTATTTCTTTTTATAAACTATATATGTTTGCTTTTCAGATATTTGTTATTAAATTCACCAAGTGGTTACTAAAAACTCTTTGTCAATCTTCACTGATCATCCATAATGATATAATCTCAACATTAGTAAGAGGTACTATAGTTTTAGCCAGATCTGTCCCTGACAATTGATGTAGTCTTATTTTACCTTTTATAATTAGCTCAAATATTTTTATATATTTCTTCAATTTTTCACTTTATTTATGAGCTAAGAAAACACATCCCATAATACTATCTTCTCTTTGTATAATGAGTCCAGTAGGAGAATGAGTTGAAGGCAAAATGACCAAAATACAAGCAAGTTTAGCATCAATTTGACCCACATTTGCATCTTGCAGTCTTTGTTCTAGAAGAGTTAACTCTTTTTCTGCTTCAGCTGTTAACACTGTTGACATCTTTTTTTGTTTGTTTGTTTGTTTTTCAAGACAGGGTTTCTCTGTGTAGTCCTGGCTGTCCTGGAACTCACTCTATACACCAAGCTGGCCTTGAACTCAGAAATCCGCTAGCCTCTGCCTCCTAAGTGCTGGGATTAAAGGCGTGTGCCACCACTGCCCTGCAGCTGTTAACATCTTGAACTGTTTAAATTTGAATCTCCTTGTAATGTTTTGAACTGTTTAAATTTGAATTTCCTTGCAATGTTTGAAACAAATTACTTAACTCATATATACTTAATCAAATTGTAGGCCTCAGTGAATTATAATATCCCATTAATTAATTAATTAATTAATTAGTCGCAGTTATGGGCATACCTGTCCAAAAATTAAGACTGATAATGCCCCTGTATATGTGTCCAAGAAGATGAAACAATTCTTTGCATATTACAATATAAAGCATTTTACTTATATATCACACAGTTACACAGGAGAAGTAGATATAGAAAGAGCCAATCATACCTTAAAAGAGATGCTAATTAAACAAAAAGGAAGCATAGTCCCCTCCCCCTTAATAAAATCTAAGTAATGATTTGTTTACTCTAAATTTTCTTAATGTAGATGAAAAATGAACAACAAGCTGAAAGACACTGGGTTATCAAAACAAAAACAAAAACAAAAAACCCAAAAACTGAGGAATGAAGCCAACCAATATACTATAAAGTTATATTGACATTAGAATGGAAACCTGTAATAGTTTTAAGATGGGGCACGGTTATGCTTATGTATCTACAGGGACTGAGAAAATATGGTTACCATTAAAACGTATAAGATTATATCTGACCAGGGAAATCCTCTTATCTGCTGAGTCATGAATGTCTTCACAAAGCAACTTATAACCTATCATCCCCATCTTGTTTGCATCAGTATAAAATGTTGGTGCCTCTGAAATTGGTGTACTCTTTATAATATATGGAAGAATCCAAGTAGTTCTTTTTATAAACTGTATACATTTGCTTTTCAGATATTTGTTATTTATTTCACTCAAGTAGTTACTACAAGAATTTTTCCAATCTTCATATGAATCTTCATAATGACATAATCTCAGCATTTATAAGAGATACTACAATTTTGGTCAGATCTGTCCCTGACAATTGACATAATCTTTATTTATTCTACCTATTATAATTAATTATATTTTATTCAGAAATCTTTGGACTGTTTAAGTTTGAATCTCCACGTAGTGTTTAAAACAAATTACTTAACAATTCATATGTACTTAATCCAATTTTATGCCTCAGCAAGTTAATATTTCCCATTAAATTTTGAAAATCATTAAGAGTTTATAGTTGGTCCTTATGGATCTATTACTTTTTGTTGTTGAATTTTTTGTTGATTTTATAATCCAAGTAACTAACTAAGTAAATTTTTCTCTTCATATTTTTTTTGTGCAATCTGTAACCCTTAGCAGGGCAGAATTCTTTTTGTTACCTTTAAATATATTCTCTAAAACATCTTTGTCAAGAGTCAGCCAACAGAATGTCATCCATTTAATGACAAATAATAGACTGAGAAAATTGCATATGAATTATTTCTAATGGTTGTTAGATCAAACATTGACATAAAGTTGTACTATTTAACATTCCCTGTGGAATATTCCAATGGTATCTTTTAATTGTATTATTGTTGTTCAGAATAGATACTGAGAAAACAACCCAATAGTTCTTTGGGGGCAATTCCAATCTTTATTTTCAGGATATCAGCAGATCAGTTTCCATGAATTGGCAGTGGTAGCAATGCACTCACAAACACAATTCACAAATAAGCAGTTTGATCAGGAAGAAGGCAAGGCAAACAAATGCCAGAGTATTGTCTATTCTCTGTTGGGTTATACTTATACCCTTTCTAAATATCATGTGTCCTCTTGAGTGTCTACTCCAGCTAAACACATTGTCTGTTTTCAGCAAAACATCCTTTCATGTGTGTGCTTCAGCAAAATACTCTTTCATAAGACAGTTTCCAGAACATCACATGATACAACTGAGTCTCCAAAGAAACCAGAAATTTCTACTTCAGTTATGCTTATGTATCTGCAGGAAATGATATATATGGCGACCAACAAAACTTAGATTAGATCTCTCCAGGGAAAACCTCTTATCAGCTGAGACATAAATGTCTTCACAAAGCAAATAACCCATGTGATCTCCCAGGGTGTCTCAGTTACTGATTTCTCTGAAATATGCACGCAAACCAATTTCAAAAGGAGTAGCCCAAATAATTGATCAAACTGAGACCGAACAACACAGAGACTGGATAGCTCAGAGATTGGACAGACAGCACAGAGACTGGAGAGAACAAGATACAGCTGGATTTCCTGGGATTTGGTCAATATCCCAATTTTCATAGTGTACTCAAAAAGATACCTTTGCCTCCAGATAAGTAATTTTAAACACATGTCTCCCCTATTCCCAAAAGTTTTGATGGATGTTTTGGTTGTTTGATGTTTATAGTTGTCATCCTCTAGAGTGGTTGGTTGTTATTGGTTATGGTCAGGGAGGAAAAAAAATAAAGTTTAAATCAGGCATGTCTCTCCTCTTATTAATAATGGGCAAAAAGAGGGAAAATGGATTAATAATAAAAAACCTACTAGTCTTAAATATTTTATTTTGGCATATATTAATACATATTGATAGAAATTGAAGTTTTTTGTATACTTATATATTGATTATTTAGCTATTATATATCATCATAGAAATTTAAGATTGTTTTGTTTGACTATTATTTGATATATCGTACATAGATTGTACATAGGCAGCTTATTGAAAATGTAATGGAAAATTCGAGTTTTATGGTACTCAAAATTATTTCTATTGTGTGTAGATTGTTAGTATTAGAGAAAAAAAGACTTTTTTGTTTGATTTTTTTTGTTTGTTTTTGTTTTTGTGTTTTTAAACAGAAAGTGATATCTGAAGTGGAAATTTCTGGTTTCTTTACCAACTCAGTTGTGTCATGTGATCTTTTTCTGGAAGCAGTCTTGTGAGAGAGCATGTGATGTTTTGCTGAAAACAGACACTTGGGGGGGCACAAGATGTTTAGAAAGAATATAAATAAAACCCCCAAAACACTGAGAAGATGCTCTGGCATTGTTAGGCCATGTAATACTTTGCTGGTATTCACTGGTCTTTGCTGGTTTTCACTTTATAGAGAGAAGTGCACCAAAGAAGTTCTTCCAGTATTCTCACTGATTCTGGTTGCTTCCACTGAGTTTTGCTGATTTGGCAGAGCCTTGCTGTTTATACTGGATTGTGAAGCCAGTACTGGTTTGTGTTTGGTGTTTCCTATTGAACAAGACTGCTGGTATCCTGACAACAAAGAAAGGAATCACCTTAAGGAACTACTTCTAAACAGGTCCACAACACGCTTTTTTTTTTTCCTTTTTTTAAAAATTTATTTATTATATGTAAGTACACTGTAGCTGTCTTCAGACACTCCAGAAGAGGGCATCAGATCTTGTTACAGATGGTTATGAGCCACCATGTGGTTGCTGGGATTTGAACTCCGGACCTTCGGAAGAGCAGTCAGGTGCTCTTACCCACTGAGCCATCTCACCAGCCCACAACACACTTTTCTTATTAATCTTCTCTTTCTCCTACCTTTGGTCAGTGGACTAGACGTGAGTTGAAGCATCGAAGAAATCTAAGTAATGTAGGTTTTAAAAAAATCTAAGCCTATATCCTTCTTCTCTTAGGAGTCTTGGTGGCATCAGGAATAACCAGTCAGCACCAGAGACATCACTATGGCTAAAGAACAGCTTAAGAACACAATCACGTGTCCCCTCAGCTCAAGGCACTGTGCAAACACAATGATTAGTCCTTCATTCTGAATTTCAAGTGCTCCTGTGACAAGTGGACATGCAGTGAGTGCACCTTTCTGTTTCTGATTTGCCTGGATGGAGGCTCAAATAGAAGATGGTGTCAGATACACATTGTGTTGTCAAGAATTTCACCATTAAGGTGCAATATATAATGCAAAAAACAAAAATGAAAACAAAAACAAAAAACCAACAACACAGTCACCAAGAGCCAGGGCAATATGGCACCACACGAGCCCAGCCCTTTTGCTACAACAAGCTCTGGATAAACTAACACTGCTGAGGCACAGTAATTGACATTAAATCCAATCTCATAAAGATGATAATGATCTTTAAATAGGAAATGAATACATCCCTTAAAAAATACAGGAAATTCAATGTACAGATGAAGCAAATGAATAAACCTGTCCAAGAACTGAAAATAGAAATAGAAGCAATAAAGAAAACACAAACTGAGGCAATCTTAGAGAGGGAAACCTAGGAAAGAGAACAATAACTACAGATGCAAGCATCACCAACAGAATGAAAGAGACAAGAAAGAATCTCAGACATAGAAAATTTGATTGAAGAAATTGATAGTCAAAGAAAGTGCTAATTCTAAAACATTCATGACATAAAACATCTAAGAAATCTGGAACACTATGAAAAGATTGAACTTAAGAATAGTAGTAATAGAAGGAAAAGTGGCCCAGCTCAAAGGCATAGGAAATACCTTCAACAAAATCATAGCAGAAAATTTCCCTAACCAAAAGAAAGGTACAAATGTACAAGAAGCTTACAGGACACCACATATATTGGACCAGAAAAGAAAACCCTCCAGCCACATAATAATTAAAGCACTAAATATGTAAAACAAAGAAAGAATATTAGATGCTGCAAGGGAAAATGGCCAAGTAACACATAAAGGCAAATCTATCAGAATTACACCAAACTTCTCAACAGAGACTCTAGAGCCAGAAGGGCCCAGACAGATGTCTTGCAGACACTAAGAAACCACAGATGTAAGCCCAGACTATTATACCCAGCAAAACTTTCAATTACCATATATGGAGAAAATAATATGTTCCGTGAAAAAACAAAACAAATTTAAACAATATCTTTCCATAAAACCAGCCCTACAGAATATACTAGGAGGAAAACTCTGACCCAAGTAGGCTAACTACATCTAATTCAGAAGATAAATATCTTCACACCAACCATTCTCTCTCTCTCTATTTCTCTCTCTCTCTCTCTCTCTCTCTCTCTCTCTCTCTCTCTCTCTCTCTCACACACACACACACACACACACACACAACCACTACCAACATCAAAGTAACAGGAATTAACAGTTGTTGGTTATTTATATTTTTCAATATCAATGGACTCAATTTCCCAATAAAAAGACACAGGCTAACAGAATGGACATTAAACAGGATCTTTCATTCTGCTACATACAGAAAATATAACTTAGAAACAAAGATAGATATTACCTCAGAGTAAAGGTCTGGAAAAATGTTTTCTGAGCAAACAGATCCAAGCAGCAAGCTGGAATAGCTATTCTAATATCTAACAAAATAGACTTCTAACCTAATTTAATCAAAGAAAATGGGGAAGGACACTTCATACACAGCAAAGGAAATGTCTACCAAGATGATGTCTCAATTCTGAACATCTATGTCCCAAATTCAAGGACACTCACACATATAAAAGAAACATCTCTAAAGCCTAAATTACACATCGAATCCCACACATTAATAGTGGGAGACTTCAGCACCTCACTCTAACAATTCAACAAGCCACCAAGACAGACACTGATTAGAGACATAATTAAAGTAACAGAGGTTATGAATCAGTGGACCTAAGAAATACCTATAGAAAACTTTACCCAAACACAAAAGAGTATAACATCTTTTTAGCAACTCATGGAACCTTCTGCAAAATTGATCATATAGTTAGTCACAAAGCAAGCCTCAACAGATACAACAAAATTTAAATAAATCCTTGTATCTTATCATACTACCATGATTTAAGTCTGGACTTGAACAACAACAGAAACAACAGAAAGCCTACAAACTCATGGAAAATGAAAAATTCTCTACTAAATGACCACTAGGTCATGGAGGAAATAAAGAAATTAAAGACTTTCTAGAATTCAATGAAAATGAAGGCATAGCATATCCAAACTTATGGGATACAATGAAAGCAGTGCTAAGAGGAAAGTTCATAGCATTAAGAGCCTTCATAAAGAAATTAAAGAACAAACCAAAGAATTAACAAAATCAAGAGATGGTTCTTTGAGAAAATCAACAAGATAGTCAAATCATTAGCCAAACTAACTAAAAGGCAGAGAAAGAATATTCAAATTAGTAAAATCAAAAATGGAAAGGGGGAGATAACAACAGACACAGAGAAAATCCAAGGAATCATTAGGTCTTATTTCAAAAACCTGTACTCTGTAGAATTGGAACTATAAATGGAATGGATGACTTTCTTGATAGATGCTATGTACCAAAGTTAAACCAAGATCAGGTAAACTACCTAAATATTACCATAATTTCTAAGGAAATAGAAGCAGTCATTAAAGTCTTCTAATCTTTAAAAAGGCCCAGATGGTTTAAGCATAGAATTCTACCAGTCTTTCAAAGTAGAGCTAATGCTAATATTATTCCTACAACTAGTTCACAAATTAAGAACAAAAAGAACAGTCACCCTAATACCTAAACCACACAAAGACTCAACAAAGAAGGCAAATTTCAGATCAATTTACCTTATGAATATTGATGCAAAAATACTCAATAAAATACTTGAACAGGTAATTCAAGAACACACTAAAAACATCATCAACCATGATCAAGTAGGTTTTATCCCAGGAATGCAGGGATGGTTTAATATAAAAAAAAATCCATCAATTAAATCCACCATAAAAACAAACTGAAAGAAAAAAATCACAAGGTCATCTCATTAGATATAGAAAACATTTTTGACAATAATCCAACAACCCCTTCATGTTAAAAGTATTAGAGAGATCAGGGATCCAAGGTCCATTCCTAAACATAATAAAGGCAATTTACAACAAGCCTATATCCAACATCAAATTAAATGGAAAGAAACTTAAAACACTTTCACTAAAATCAGAGACAAGACAAAGTTGTCCACTCTGTCCATATATATTCAACATAGTACTTGAAATTCTAAATAGAGCAATAAAAACACCTAAAGAAATGTTTAAAGTCCTTAGTGATCAGATAAATGCTAATCAAAACAACCGAGATTCAACTTTACACCAATCGGAATGGCTAAGATCAAAACCTCAGGTGGCAACATGTGTTGGAGAGGATGTGGAGAAAGAACACTCCTCCTTTGCTGGTGGGATTGCAAACTGGTGCAATCACTCTGAAAAATCAATCTGGAAGTTCCTCAGAAAATTGGAAATAGATCTACCTGAAGACCCAGCTATACCACTCTTGGGAATATACCACCATGCCATAGAGGCATGTGTTCCACTATGTTCATCACTGCCTTATTTGTGATAGCCAGAAGCTGAAAACAATCTAAAAGTCCCAGAACAGAAAAATGGATACAGAAAATGTGGTTCATTTACACAATGGGATACTACTCAGCTATTAAGNACGAGGACATCCTGAGTTTTGCAGGCAAATGGAAGCAACTAGAAAATAACATCCTGAGTGAGTTAACTCAGCCCCAAATGGACATGCATGGTATGTACTCACTAATATGTGGATATTATCTAATAAAGAGAAAAAAAGTACAGAATACCCAAGATACAGTTCACAGAACTCAAAAAAGTCAACAAGCTGAAGTGCCCAAGTGAGGAGCCCTCAGTCTCACTTGAGAGAGAGAAGAAAGCAATCACAAGTGGAGAGGGAGGGAGGGACCTGGGAGGGAAAGTGGATGGAGAGAGGAAAGAGGGTGGGTTGGGGGGAGAGTGGATCCTGATCTGGTATTGGGTGAGGGAAAAGGACTGAAACCCTGGGGGACAGCAGAAAGAATGGAAACAGGCAACCTAGGGAGGTAGGAGGTTGGGAGGACCCTCCAGAATGCAACAGAGACCTGGGAGGTGAGAGACCCTCAGGACTCACAGGGGGGACCTTAGATAAAATGCCTGACAGTAGGGAGAGGAAGCTTATAGAGCCTACCTCCAGCAGGAAGACAGGGTACCAAATGAGGGAGAGGGGAACAATCCAATAGTCACAACTCTGACCCATAATTGTTCCTGTCTGAAAAAAAAAATTACAGGGATGGAAATGGAAAGGAGGCTGAGGAAAAGGAGGTCCAGTAGAGGCCCAAAGAGGGATTCAGTTCAAGGGAGGTCTGAAGGCCTGACACTATTACTGAGGCTATGAAGCACTCACAAAAAGGGACCTAGTATGACTGCCCTCTGAAAGACCCAACAAATAGTTTAAAAAGTCAGATGCAGATATTTGCACCCAACCAATGAACATAGCAACTGACCCCTGTTGTTGAATTAGGGAAGGCTGAAAGAAGCTGGGAAGGGCAAACCTGTAGGAGGCCCAGCAGTTTCAATTAATCTGGACCTCTGAGATCTCTCAAACACTGGATCATTAAACAGGCAGCATACACCAGCTGATATGAGGCCCCCAACACACATACAGTAGAGGACTTCCGGGTTTGTGTTCATTCAGAGATGATGAACCTAACCCTCATGATACTGGAAGCCCCAGGGAATTTAGAGGTCAGGTGGGATTGGGGATGGGGCATCCACATGGAGACATAGGGTGTGGGGAGGAGATGTGGGTGTGGAGCCTTTGGAGGGTGGATGGGGAGTGTGGGGATGGAATATGGAGTGTAAAAAATAAATTAATTTAAAAAGGAAGGAATGTGAAAAAGAAAAAAGGAGATCAAGGGGATACAATTTGAAAAGAAAGAAGTTAAAGTGTGACTTTTCACAGACAATATGATTGTTACATAACTGACCTCAAAAATTCTACCAGAGACCTCCTGCAACTGATAACTCCTTCATCAAAGTGGCTGGATACAATATCAACTCTAAATTATCAGTAGCTTTCATTTATGCAAACGATAAATAGATTGAGTAAGAATTTAGGGGGATAACATCCTTTATAACAGTCACAAATAATATAAAATATTTTGGTGTAACTCTATCCAGGCAACTGAAAGACCTGTATTGCATGAACTTCATGTCTATAGAGAGAAATTGAGGAAGGTATCAGAAGATAGAAAGATCTCCCATACTCATGGATAGGTAGGATTAACAATAAAAATGGTCATCTTACCAAAAGCAATCTACAGATTCAATGCAGTTCCCATCAAAATTCCAACACAATTCTTTTCAGACCTTGAAAGAACAATTCTTAATTTCATATGGAAATTAAAAATAAATCCTAAGATAGCTAAACCAATTCCATACAATAGAAGAACTTCTGCAGGTATTGTCATCTCTGATTTCAAGCTGTACTACAGAATAATAGTAATAAAAACCACTGGTATTGGCATAGAATTCAGACAGATTGATCAATGGAATAGAATTGAAAATCTAGAAATAACTCCCCAGACCTATAGACACAAAGACGCCAAAACCATATAATGGAAAAAAGACAGTATCTTCAGCAAATGTTACTGGTCTAATTGGATGTCTGAATGTAGAAGAATGCAAATAGATCCATATTTATCTTCCTGGATAAAACTTAAGTCCAAGTGGATCAAAGACCCCAAAATAAAGCTAGACACACTAAATATAATAAGAGAGAAAGTGTAGAACTGCCTTGAACACATTGGCACACAAGATAACTTTCTGAACAGAATACCAATAGCTCAGACACTAAGATCAACAATTAATAAATTGGCCTCCCAAAAGTGAAAATCTTTTTTAAGGGTAAGGACACCATCAATAAGACAAATGTCAGTTTACAGAATGAGAAAAAGATCTTCACCAACACTATATCTGACCAAGGACTCATATCTAATGTATATAAAGAACTCAAAAAGTATACATTGATAAACCAAGTAACCCAATTAAAAATAGGGTACAGCCATGCTTAGACTCATGTCTACAAGCATAACAGCATCATTAACAGTGTCAGGGGCTGGTGCTTACCCATGGGATGGGTTTCAAGTTGGGTTAGTTATTGGCTGGCCATTCCCCAAGTTTCTGCTCAATCCACTGTCCCTGCATTCTTCTAGAGGCTCTACCCAGCAGGTGACTCAGACAGATACACTGATACCTACAGTCAAACAGCGGATGAGATTGGGACTGTGATGAAAGAATAGGAGGAAAGATTGTGGGCCCCCAAAGGGGTAGGAACCCCAGAGGAAGACCAACATAATCAACTAACCTGGACCCTTGAGGCTTTCAGAGACTGAACCACCAACCAAAGAGCATATATAAACTCTACCTAGGCCTCCTCATACATATTTAGCAGATGTGCAGCTTGGTCTTCATGTGGATCCTGAACAACTGGAGGGGGGCTATTGCAAAAGCTGTTGCCTGTCTGTGGGATATGTTCTTCTAGCTGGGCTGCCTTGTCTGGCCTCAGTGGGAGAGGATGCACCTATCATTAGAGACCTCAAGTATCAGGGTGCGGAAAACCAGGGGAGGCACCCACTGAGAGGAGAAGGGGAGGGAGATGGGGGAAGAATTATTGGAGGAGGTGACCAGGAACAGGGCAGTGAGCAGGATGAAAAGTGAAGAAGCATGGGGAGGCTGCAGGTAGTGTTCTGTGGCAGAGCCACTGGTGACCCTGAGGATTTGTCTGGGGGAATAGTGAGTGAAGAATTCTGAAAGTAGCCTATCTGCTGTTCTGTCAGGTTAAGCCAGGGGTGTCTGCTTGGGTTGGCACCTGGGACACAGTGACAAGGTAGGGAGGAAAGGCCAAGGACTAAGCATTTCCTTTTAAGGATTAAACTGATACCAATGATACTGGTCATTGTGAGCTACAGCTTCTAATGTAGCAACAAAAGCACTAATAGAAAAAGTGTTGTTTGTCCTTCTGTATCTAGAGATTAGTTTTACTTCTTCAATTCTGAAACACTTACGCATTTCATAAGTACTGACTGTATACAGAATGATAGCCCCAAAAGATTGAACTACCTTGTGATATTATTACCATCTTAGGTTGTGTAATTACAAGTTCATGTCCACACAAAGAAGAAATTGCCTATAGTGTATTTCCCAGAACATATCCCTGCTGTTAGACAATTGTCCTTGGATACTGTGGTAGTTTGAAGAAAAATGGCCCTATAGTCTCATATATCTGCACGCTTGGTTCCCGTTGATAAGCTGTAAATTGTACCGTTTGCTACCTTTATAGTAGACTCTTCAATTCGTTAACCATAAATGATATCCACTTATATATCTTTATATATACACAAGATTTTTTGTTTTACAAAGGACATGAGGAATTTAAATAAAGTGTTCTAGAAAAATAATATTTTCATCTCTGGGAAGCCTTTCTAGATAAATAGGTTCAGAAATGTATAGGACTAAACAACACATGCACACACACACACACACACACACACACACACACACAGACACACACATACACACACAAACACACGCACACACGTGCACACACAGACACACTCATTCTTATCATTTCTAAATTTGGGGATAGATAGCTGTTAAGAGACAGGAAAGGCAACTGACAAAATGTCAAAAAATTGAAGAGGATGTCATTTTTTTCTCTTTTGGAAGTTACTCAGATTAAATATGTTATTATAAAATTGGAGGTAGTAGGCTTCTTGATGTGGAGCCTGGAGTTCTGGTGATGGGCACTATAAAGAGTACATCCTCCCTTGGTGGCTTAATGGATAGTGGACATAGACCAGTTGGGGTTAGAATGGCAACTAGTGGCAGAAAAAAAAAAACAGAAAAAAAGTAAAATTTGAAAAGAAACATTTCAACTAATTACTTTTTTGGAACATTAAGTTACCAAAATCTGTTTTTTAAAGGTAAACACGGCTTTAAAGACACTTTTATTACTTGTGGGAATTCTGCCAATATTTTTTGTATACTTCTCAGTAGTATACATCTACAACCATTACATGGCTCATCGACAACAACCATTAAGTTTTAGCAAATTTTATCTTCAAAATAGTTTGTGGGAACTCTTCCAGTCTGTGATTCCCTGACAGCATCAGGAAGAAGTAGGGTCCATATAGGTACCTGTCTAGAACCCTGTCATTCACTCTAGACTAACATTTGGTCTATGTTGGTACTCTCTGTCCAAGTTCAAATGACTTCCAGCTGGTTTCCAAGGACAACATGGGACTCTATTCCTTGGGTGTCACAGTAAATACAACTATACTGTGTCTGTCCCATGCCTAAGTAGTTATGGCAGTATTGATCCATACAGGATGTGCACATGTACATGTGTGAGTCCCATATGACATATCTATTTCTTCTCATTTAATCTAAGAATGTTACTATTTTGAATACTCATTCAATCTCATCTTGAGTTTATGATTTTAAATGTTAGAAATAAAATAGGATTAGATGGAGTATTTGTTTCATTTTCTTTCTAACATACTCTGTTTGAGGAACTTTTAGTTCCTGGGCAGTGTAAAAAAGGACTGAATGCAAAGACATGAGTTCAGAACAAAATTTCTCAGTGTTTAAAGAGAGGATCATATCAGGACTTTTTTTGGTTTATTTTCTATAAAATACTTATAGATTCATAAATGCATGCAGTATGACAAATTGAATTCCACTACATTTTTTTCTACACTTAGAAAATGAAAATTATGTAATTAGATTATTTGGCCAAAGCATTAGTCAGTACTAGTGAGTTGGAGTAATATTGGAATAAATAGGAAAAGAATCATGTTCAAGTGAAATTATAAATATAAAGATCTGTTTGGCATACCAACCAACAAGTGCTTCAAGAGACAATTTGAAGTCAAGAGAAGAATTACAACCCCTTCAACACAGCTGTATAACATCTTAATAAAACATAGTTGTGATTATTTGTAAGAATGAAATCCTCTGTGAATTAGATATGACTTGCCAGAAATGATCCTGTGGTAAAGTATACCTATTTAATTTAAATATTGGTGTTTCAACTAAGCAGTTATGTATTATTTTGAAATGTGAGAATGATCACAGTTTTAAAGTTATCCCATTATATCCTCTGAATTAGACCTTAAAGTACCTTTCCTTTTTAATGCATAGGACCTTTTAGGCTACTTTCCTTAACATAAGTCAGAGATATAGATAATAAGTAAATACATTCACATACTTATTATACCCTCATGGTTCTCTACAAAGTAATCTATAACAAATTCTAAGTTAGCCTTGACATTATAGCATTGCTTTAACTTAGTAATTCAAGTTTACTGGCACAAATAACAAAGCATTTCATAGTCTAGTTATTTGCAAGGAATAATCATGTATAAAATAATTGATAATGTTCCTTCATAATTTTCTTTTTAAGTAAACAGAGTAAGTTAGATGGTGAAACTTGGGAGCAAGAAGGCTATGCCTGCCTATAAAGAAATTTGGAGACAAAGTGTGAAGCAGAGACTGAAGGAAAGGACATTCAGAAAATGCTCCACCTAGGGATCCATCCCATATATGGTCACCAGACCCAGACACTATTGTGAATGCTAAGAAGTGCATGCAGACAGGAGCCTGATATAGCTGTCTCCTGAGAGGCTCTGCCAGAGCCTGACATATACAGAAGCGGATGCTAACAGCCAAACATTGAACTGATCACGAGGTCTTCAATGGAGAAATTAGAGAAAGGACTGAAGGAGCTAAAGGGGTTTGCAACCCCATAGGAAGAATAACATTATCAATCAACCAGAGTTCCCAGGGTCCAAACCACCAACTAAGAACTACACATGGAGATACCCATGGCTCCAGCTGCATATGTAGCAGAGGATGGCCTTATTGGGCATCAATGGGAGAAGAGGCTCTTGGTCCCATGAAGGCTAGATGCCCCAGTATAAGGCAATTTGAGGGCAGGGAAGCAGGAGTGGGTGGTTGTGTTGGGTGGGGGCACACCCTCATAGAAGCAAGAGGATGGGGGATGGGATAGGGGGTTTCTAGTACAGGTGCAGATTCAGGAAAGGGGATAACATTTGAAATGCAAATAAATAAAATATCCAATAAGAAAGTACAAACAAACAAACAAACAATCAAAAGTCCTGCTCAAAGGAGGAAAAAGATCTCAGAGCGACAAAGAGTACAGAGAATCTCTTTTATAGCCAGATGTATTAGTCTGGTATGACATCAGTTTACTGTGAGAGTGGAGAAAAGGACCAAGAAATCTACACAAGTCTTCATATATAAGCAGAGATTGAACAAGTGCACACCCTCATTGGATAGATTTGTTCTCAACTTCATGTTAACTACAATTTAAATCCCATTTTGTGGAGGGTGGCAGCAGCAAAGGCCAAATCAATGAACTTGAATGATGAACTGAGGGAATCTCCCATGGTGTTTTTGAAATCTAGTCGGCCAATAAATAGTGGCTGCTTGGAAAATTGAAAACAAATGCTTTGGTACAAGAAAATTAGATATTTTTTTTAAAGAAAAATGTGTTATAATTTAATTTTTTGAGATTAAATTTATATATCATTTCTTCTCACCTTCCCTTTTCCAGTTCTTCATTGTACACCATTTGCTCATTCTCAAATTCCTGTCCTCTTCTTTAATTGCTATTACATATATATGTATGTATATTCCTAAATTTATAAATAATAAATATAGCCTGCTCAGTCCATATACTACTTATATGTATTTCAGGACTAACCATTTGACAATTGAAAACCAATTGGTGTGGTCATCCCTGGAAGGCTATCTCTCCTGCTCTCAGCATTTCTTAGCTGTTTGTAGTTCTTTGTCAAGGTTGCATCATGGCGTGTTTCCTCCCTTCACATTATCATGTCAACTGGTGTCCTCCTTGTCCAGTCTTGCTTAGGCAGCCATGTTGATGAGAAATCATGGGTATACTTCTTGGATAATTTTAGGAGATGAAGTCTCATACACAACTTTCTCTTTCTTTCACTCTCCTCTTTTTACCCTCTCTTCCAAAATGATCTAAATGTTAGGATAGGAGTTGTAGATGTATCACTTTGGATGGGGCTCCACAACTATACAGTTTGATTGGTTGCATTTTTTCTGTAATGGTCTTTGTTTGTTGTAAGACGTTTCCTTGATGATGGATGAGAACTACACTTATCTGTGGGTTCAGAGACAGGCATTTGTATCTGGGAGTGTAGTATAGTTGCCCTATATTTCATGGCAGTGTTCACTTGTAAGTGAGTACATACCTGTACTGGCTAGCTTTGTGTCAACTTGACACAGGCTGGAGTTATCACAGAGAAAGGAGCTTCAGTTGGGGAAATGCCTCCACGAGATCCATCTGTAAGGCATTTTTTCAATTAGTGATCAAGAGGGGAGGTCCCCTTGTGGGTGGTGCCATCTCTGGGCTGGTCTTGGTTCTATAAGACCCTGAGCAAGCCAGGGGAGGCAAGCCAGTAAGGAACATCCCTTCATGGCCTCTGTATCAGCTCCTGATTTCTGACCTGCTTGAGTTCCAGTCCTGACTTCCTTTGGTGATTAACAGCAATATGGAAAATGTAAGCTGAATAAACCCTTTCCTCCTCAACTTGCTTCTTGGTCATGATGTTTGTGCAGGAATAGAAACCCTGACTAAGTAAATACCATATGGATCTTTCTGGGTCTGAGCTACCTCACTCTGCATTACTTTTTCTAGTTCCATTTATTTGCCTGAAAATTTCGTGTCATTGCTTTTTTAATAGACAAATTGTATTCCATTGTGTAGATGTACCACATTTTCTTTATCCATTCTTCAGTTGAGGGACATCTAGTTTGTTTCCAGTTTTTGGCTATTAAGATAAAGCTGCTATGAACACAGTTGAGCTAAGTAATAAAAAGGGTCCAAGGGAGGATACATGAATCTCATTCATAAGGGGAAACAAAATAGTAATCAAAGGTGCATGAAGATAGGGAACTGGATGGGAGAAGGGGTGAGGAAGGGAATGGGATGGGGATCAGGCGTGGCTAGGAGGAGGCAGGAGCAGACTGGGAGTAAGTGAAAATCACTCTTCATGGGGGTGGGGCATCTCTGGGACTAGCTGGAGACCTGGTATGGAGAAGGCTCTGGGGGTCAATAGGGGTGGTTCTAGCTGAGATTCCTACTACAGGAGGATATGGGGAATGAAGTGGCCAATCCCTATCGCCTTGAGGGACTATATGGCCTTGAGGGACTTCCAGTGGATGGAGGAGGCATCAACTGACCCACAAAACCTTCAACCCAAAATTTGCTCTGCCTACAAGATGCACATGGATAAAGGTGGAACAGAGATTGAGGGAATGGCCAGCGTATGACTGGTCCAACTTGAGATTTATCCCATGGGAGAGAGCCAATACTTGACATTATTCATGTTACTCTGTTATACTTGCAGACAGGAGCCTAGCATAACTATCTCCTGAGAGGCTTCATTTAGCAGTTGATGGCAACAAATGTACAGAGTCATAACAAAATATCTTTCTTTTTTTATAACCTACTAAGTACAATTTGCACTATCCATACACTCACCGGAATGTGGTTGACAGACGTTGTTGATTTGTTGAGAATATTCCCAAGTAGTGAGAGAAAAGTGATGTAACAAAATTTCATTCACGAGAATCATAGCCAGAAGCCCTTTCATGATATCAAAATTTTGGTTTACCACAAAATAGCATTTGCTCTGACTTTATAAAAGCTAATTAAGAATAAATATTTAGAATAAAGTTAGAGATTTCTATTGGTGACATAGAAGTTCTAGGGAACCTCTGTGACTCAATAAATAATAAATAAATAAATGACATGAACATGGAGGAGAGTGGAGAGATGGTGGGGCTAGCACCGTGAGGAGTTAGGAGGAGAGTGGGGTAGACATTATAAAGATACATTCTATGGATACATTTTAAATAATAAAAATAGATTATTTTAAAAGTTCATACCAGAACAAAACAAAGCAAGAAAGCCCCTCCCTCCTTTCTCAGTAGAGCTCCTTGGGCAGCCTCCATACTACATCCTACAATTAAGTGATCCTGGTGAAAATCCAAAACATAGAAGGTCTCTCAGAGCGGGAGCGCCCTCTCTGTACTCTTCGGCCCTGGAATGCAACCAGAGTAGAATCTCCCGTTCTAGGCTCACTGTGCTGTGCAGAACAGAGAACGTACAGATTTGAAAACAGATGCTCCTCAACGTCACAGGGAAACGTTCATATCCAAGGGAACCTTCTGGCGATTGCCTAGGAGTTTTGCCAAGCCTGGCAGCTCACCACGCCAGGAGGTCCTGGCCCTCAGGGGTGCTGCAGCAAGGGTCCTGCTGCCCCCAAAGAGAAGTAGGCTAGTGAATTCACAGTGTTGTGAGGAGTGAGAGGAGGGGGCACTAATGGGGCCTGGCAGGGCAACTGTGATTGGGAGAGTGCCCTGGGGGCGGAGCTAGGGAGACAATAAGGGTGGGGCTGGCGTGACCCCACAACTACTAAAGAGGCTTGAAGGTTCTCTAGCCCCAGAAGGTGACCCTGAGCCTGAAGGTAAGGTGAACGTGGTCCTGGGACTTTGGGATTCTCTTGGGTGAGGGTAGAGAGAAATTTGAAAAAATGCATATTTATATTACCCAGCTTACCCAGTAGAATATACTATAAAAATTTGGGCTGTATTTCAATGTAATAGAAAATAGAATAATGTCTGGCTCTTTCAGGGTTTTCATCCTGTGCACTCTTGTACCACCGCGCACGTGGGTGGGCTTAAAGCTGAAATAGTCGCTTCCGTGCTGCCACCCCAGAAGTCTCACACGATTACACTCAGCACCACAGCGCCTTTGCTGATTCTGAACATGCGTTTCCAGTGTTTCTGTACATTAGCCTGGCTTTGCCTAAGTCTGCAGTGAGGAAGCATTGAAAACAGTGAAGATAACTCTGAAAGAAAACCCTGCAGTAAAGCAGTCAGATGGCGATGAGACGACGTCGTAGAATTATTAAAAATTGGGGGGACCAATATTGGTGATGTCTACTGATCAGAAACAGGCTTTAAATAGCTTAATCCTAAAGTGACCCTGTGCTAATTATGACAGTTTGAATGCTTTAGTTTCTCTTTAGAAAGTTGAAAAGTTTTCTTTTTCTCTCATTTAAAACAATGCAGTTTGGTGAGCACTAGTGTGCACAATAGTTTCCAGAGATTATCAGTGCTCTTAGTAACTGATCTTTACTATCCCTCAGTATAGATATTATTACTTAGATCTGTCCTGTAGGTTAGTAAACTGAAGTTCAGAGAAAGGGTTTTGCCAGGGTCACACAACTTTTGACGACTGAGTCCAGACTTAATTTTAACAGACCTTATCATTATCCAGTGTTTCCCCTCTTAGCTACAGCTCAGTGTGGTTGCCCAAGAATGGTTTCAAAATGATTTTATTCTGAATCTTCAGAAGAGACAACCTCCATGCAAGTGGTTTGAGAAGAATTAAAGATTTGGTAGTAATGCACTTGATAGGTAGCAATGAGAAGAATACAATATTTGAAGATCTATTTTCCCCATCTCTTAGAAGGGTTAGTCATTTGTTTTCTTTGTCAGTTCACCTTTAGAGAAACACACACTCATGTTTATGCAGAAGGAACTTGTGCTCTGACTATCAGCTGCTTACTGCCATCCCAACCCCTCAAGGCAACAGGTCTTTAGGAACAGTGAAGGTCTACATACTAATATTTTTAGACTTTAGAGCCATGTGGTCTTTGTACACAAGGACTCAACTTTGCTCTTCTATCTTTGTATGGAGATGGATGCTTTTTGAAGAAAGAGAGATTTATTTAGTTTAATCATAAACTGATCCATATAGCATGGTATTAGTGTTTGAATTAGGTCCCCTTGGATGTGTCATAACCCTGTAGAGAAACTAAAAAAAATCACTAGAGTGACTAAAGACATGGTTTGTTTGACCAAACAATCCACTCTGTCACTAAGCAACTGAGCCTTGTGAGAACTTCATTATCTGTTCTTGGAGTGAGAACCATTAGCCAATTACCTCACTGGGATCTGTCTTGTGCACATCCAACATCTGCCAATATTTTGCCCATCAGGATTCCATCATGTGAGCCTGTTAGGGACAAAGCATGGCTATACTATCAGTGACAATCCTAGACAATGTGTAAATGAATCGAATATTGTATGGTTGAATTCCTGGGAACAAAGCCAAGTGGATTGGGCTCCCTGACTTGGTACTCATTTACCAATTCCTGTTCTAGATTCTGGAGTAATTTCTAGATCACTTTTCTTGGTAATAGCTGGCATGTTTTAAGGTACACGCTCTGTGTCAGATCCTTTGCAAACATGAATGTAAGCAGATCTGGGTCTTTGGAGATTCCATTATTAAGTAATATAGTCTGTTAATTGGTCAGAACTAGGTTGTTTGTAAATGTGCCACTGCTATTTTATTTTGACTTTTTTTGCCTACCGGAACACCTGGAAAAGTATCTCTTACCAGTTCTGTTATCCTTAATTGCATTTTGAGTCTTCAGTTTTTTGAAGTTTCCACATGTTTAAATTTAAATGAAAATCATAATTACTTATTTTTCCTGTGTATGTACTCATTAATACTTCTATAAGATCATGTTTTCTGCTAGCATGTCTGTTTAAAATTAGGAACATAAAGAGCCTAATGACCCTGAAGAATCCTCAAGAATAATCCAAGATTTCACAACATAAGTGTTTTGGAAAGAACTCGCTGAAACTAGTGAGAAATGCAGAGATAGGCAGATCACAGAAGAGGGTGGAGGACAAAGATTACTCTGGGTCTAAGAGCATTCTCTCTCTCTCTCTCTCTCTCTCTCTCTCTCTCTCTCTCTCTCGTGCAGCTGAAAGAACTAGACCAGATTAGATCAAAGGATCTAATTCTAGGGACACAACTAATGTGTTTTAGGAGTCTTAGGTTTTTTTTTTTTTTTACTAAAAAGGTTGTCAGGTCCAATTTCTGGTGAATCTACAGTGTTAATTATGAAGAAAATTTTGAAGGGCATCAGTAGAAAAATTGCATGTAACCAGATATATTTTTCTTTTGAGGTAGTGTTTTTAATTTTATCATAAAAAATTAGCCTCATTGTATAAAGTGTAGCTAAGGGGACAGTTACTAGGTTAAAGAGTTTACAGAATTCTCATACAAAAACCTGGTATAATCACACAGAATGAAGAATTAGTTGGAGCATTATAACATTTCTGTTTTAGAATTTATAAACATTGTTTTACTTTATTTTCTTATAGATTATATAGATATTAATGTAGAAGCTGATATGGAAAGAGTCAGTTATTGTACATATCATTATTTCGCTAAAGTTAATATAATTTCGGTGACCCCAAAAATACAGAAACAGAGTGTACTGGCTGGTTTCGTATGTCAACTTGACACAGGCTGGAGTTATCACAGAGAAAGGAGCTTCCGTTGGGGAAATGCCTCCATGAGATCCAGCTGTAAGGCATTTTCTCAATTAGTGATCAAGAGGGGAGGTCCCCTTGTGGGTGGTGCCATCTCTGGGCTGGTAGTCTTGGGTTCTATAAGAGAGCAGTCTGAGCAAGCCAGGGGAAGCAGGCCAGTAAGGAACATCCCTCTATGGCCTCTGCATCAGCTCCTGCTTTCTGACCTGCTTGAGTTCCAGTCCTGGCTTCCTTTAGTGATGAACAACAATATGGAAATGTAAGCTGAATAAACCCTTTACTCCCCAACTTGCTTCTTGGTCATGATGTTTTGTTCAGGAATAGAAACCCTGACTAAGATACAGAGAATGCTAGAGATGAAGGAAATTTAGGAGATTACTTGCACAAGGTTTCTCATCAGCAACACTATTGATACTTGGTCCTTCACTAGTGGGAGGTAGTGCTGCATGATGCTGATGAGTGCAAGAAGCAAGTGGTCCCTGGCACTGGAGAATATTTAGCAGTATCTGTGGTGTCTTCATGTGAAGGTACTTCCTTGTTGGATACAGCATATTTGTAAATGTCTTTGTGTGTTGAAAAAAATGCTTCTCCAGGGGTGGCTTGGTGGGAGTAAGACACTGGCTTGTTGCAACTCTCTTGCGATAAAATAGTGTTAATCCTTTGCCTGCATTAGTAGCATAGTTAGGTCTAGTATGTTGGAAGTAAGAGAAAGCAAAGAATGAAGTCATGAATATAATTCAGATCCTCCTTAGATAACAATGGCAGATTTAGAAAATGCTTTTCGGGGCTGCAGTTTTGTTTTATGATACTTTATAGTCTTTCTTTTTTTAAGACTTTCAGATTGTACTATAGATCAATAGCACTAGGAAAATCAATAAACATCACTTAATTTTTTTTTTAATTTTCTTTATTTACATTTCAAATTCTATCCTGAAATTTCCCCATACCCTCCCCCTGCCCCTGCTGTCCTACCCGCCCACTCCCAGTTCTTGGCCCTGGCCTTCCCCTGTGCTGGGTCATATAAAGTGTACAAGACCAAGGGGCCTCTCTTCCCAATGATGGCCGATTAGGCCATCTTCTGCTACATATGCAGCTAGAGACTCGAGCTCAGGGGGTACTGGTTAGTTAATATTGTTGTTCCACCTACAGGGTTGCAGACCCCTTCAGCTCCTTGGGTACTTTCTCTAGCTCCTCCATTGGGGACCCTGTGTTCCATCCAATAGCTGACTGTGAGCATCCACTTCTGTGTTTGCCAGGCACTGGTGTAGTCTCACAAGAGGCCGCTATATCAGGGTCCCTTCAGCAGAATCTTGCTGGCATGTGCATTAGTATCTGGGTTTGGTGGCTGATGATGGGATGGATTCCTGGATGGGGTAGTCTCTGGATAGTCCATCCTTTCATCTTAGCTCTAAATTTTGTCTCTGTACTTATATCCTTTCATGGGTATTTTGTTCCTTATTCTAAGGAGGAATGAAGTATCCACATGATGGTCATCCTTCTTGGTTTTCTTGTGTTTTGCAAAATGTATCTTGGGTATTCTAAGTTTCTGGGCTAATATCTGCTTATCAGTGAGCTATCACTTAGTTGTATTGACTACATTTGTATACATTCTCATGTGTGCATATGCACACACATGTACATGCACACACATGTACATACTCACACAATGAGACTTGGTGTTGCTGTATATTCCAGGTACTTCTTGAACTCATGGGCTCAAGTGGTTTTGCTGCAGTACACTGAAGCTGGGACTTTAAGTGTGTGCCCCTCTGTTATGCTAGTTTGTTTACAAGACTTTATCAATGAAACAAACTATGCTAATTCTGATAGAAGTACTTAGCTTTCCAATGTCCTGTGACAGACTTCACTGACAAACATCAATATCTGGTCCCCTTTTGACTACACCACTGCAGAGATGAACACATCCTTAGTGTGGGCTCCTTTCTAAGTCTGCATCTGTTCCCTACTAGGAGACATTTCCTTGAGGCTCTGTTTTCTGTCTGGCATATTCACAAAGCAGACTATATTACTCTCTTCCTTAAATTTATTTTACATAAATAATTCTATTCAAATATCTCAAAATGTATGTTTAGTTCTTTTAAAAAAGTGTTCCAGTAAAAGATCCTTTAAGACTGTTTTTTGATGGCAACGTGATACTATTAGGCATGATAAATTTCATATACTCTTTGTTTTACTAGGAGACACAACCCCCCCCCCCACACACACATGTTGTCTCACCCCGGAAAGAGAACCCATAAGATATCAAAATGATCTCACATCATCCATCTAAGCAAACAACTGTAGTTTGCTGTCATTCTTTTTCCCTAGAGTAGTTCATTCCTTTTTATAATGCTGGGGAGGGGCCCGGCCCTCAAGTATCTTCTAAGTGTTTCCTCTCCCAAACATGGGGGTTTTTATTTATCTCTTGAGTCATATGAGCTTCTCTCCTAAAGGGCATATTTCAATTTGTGGGGCAAGTGTCATACAACAATATGTGTATATTTGAGTGAGTTTGTATGTATGAGTGTACGTGTGTATTGGGTAGGGATGGGGGTACTTCTAGAGCATTCAGACAAGGAGGAGGATGAGCAAGAAAGAACTTGGCGTCTCCCACATTGGGAAGAAATTGGGAAGATTTGTAGGGCAGATGTCAGTGGGGAAAGAAGGCCTTAGAAGAGTAAAGCAGAAGGCAGTGGTGGAGCCCTTGCGTGCTAAACCAAGTGACTTTAATTTTTATCCACAGGACAACAGAAAGGGTATAAACTGAGCAGGGTTTATAGAAATCATCTACAAGAATCTATTTCCACAGCTATATATGGTATCAAGTACTTTTGTTTCTTGACCACAAAACTGTTCTTCAGAGTGACACGTGGTGGTGGGGACAGTCTGACAATAAAGGACAAACAGAGTGACCTGTGAGAGAAGAACTAACGCACAAAGACACTGAGGCACTGCCACTTTCTAAATGTGTCTGTGGAATTATGCGTGCCAAACATACAGATCAATGTCAAGTGATAATTTCATACAAGAGAATAAATGCTTGGTTCAGAAACTAACAGTCGGGAACAGAATGTAGGAGTATGACCAGATCTTTCAGGCAAGAGAGAAAAGATAGTTTCTAAATTCAACTTAGCTGGTGACCAAATTAACTTCTATTAGCATTTGAAGAAATAACCTTAGCCCTAACTAGAGCATTCACATTTGCAAAACAGTCTCAGTTTTGGAGAAAGCTGCTGCTGCTTCAGTTCTTGTTCTGTTGATGGAACAATCTGTCCCTGTTATGATGCCCTACTCCCTCAATGAAATAGGAAGATTGCAAGCTGCGCAGCTGGGAAACCAACAAAGTCAAGTTGTCCCGACTTCTCTAGTTTCGCCTTGAATTGTCAACTTACCCACAGGAGGTGGTCTATATTGCTATCCCCAAAATGTAGGATGCTTATTATTTTTTCCAGATTTAATTAAACATATGATTGTTGTGTGCAATAGGAAGAGATTGTGGCCAATGAATCAGAGGATGACCAAAATAGTACTATGGTATGCTTTGATGTAAAACCAGAATTTACATGAAAGAATGAGATCTGACAATAATGCAGCAGCTTTTTTGCAAAAGTTGCCATATGTATGTATTCTTTTCTCATACATACATCTCAACTGCAGGCTCTCCTCTCTCCCCTCCTTCAAACACCCCCACCTCCCCTTTCTCCCAGATCCACTGCTCCTTTGTTTTCTTTACAGAAAACTGCAGACCTCCCAGTGGTACCATTGAACTTAGCATTACAAGATGCAGTTAGACTAGGCACATATCCTCACATCAAAGCTGGATGAGGCAACCCAGGAGAAAGTGAGTCCTAAGGTTTGACTTCTTTCTCTGGTTCTTTCATAGAGATGAACAATAAGTTAAGAAAAATTATTAACAGTAAATTCAACTTAGCACTTCCCATGGAGTTATTGGACAAAATTGATTTCATATCATGAAGAAATAAGAATCCAGTATTTGTTCATATTACCTCTCAGACTTTGAAAAGCAGACCATTTTTATTGTAAGCTAGAGAAATTATCCTTTTCGGGAATGTTTTTGGACATACACACAGTTATTCAAAAGACTTAAAAATAAATGTTAAGTATTTGGCATAATATTTTGAGATGCTTAGTTAAACTCAAAGGACTTCTGTGATTTTTCACATTAAAATATCAAATTCTTTTCAAATGAGACTTTGGATAAATTCTCCTGTTCACATTGGCTTTGGCAGTGACTGTTCATTCAGCCTGCTCTATTCTCTTTTCAGGTACTAATTTGATTCTCAGAAAATTAAGAAAGGCAGTGTGATAAAAAGCAATTTTCCTTTTATGCAAAACATAAAGCCTTACTAATTTCTTTGCCTTAATTTTGCTTTCCAAGTGCGAACTTTTTTGTCTCCCCAAATGTTCATATTTTATTTTCCTGTTTTGGAGAGGGAGGGACAGTTGTTAGCTCATGATTGGAACACTCAGCAATGTGGCATTTCTTTTTACATGGTTTCTTGAAAATAACAGTAAAAGTTCTGCATATAACATAGAATAAAGAGATTGTAGGTATAAACACTGCAAGACAGAAATAATAGTTTCCTCAAGAACTGCATTAAAGACAATTGCATTAAAATAAGAGTAGAAGCATTGACCATGGAAGAAGCATGCCTTTCAGTGTTGACAAATGTCTAGAAAGAGAATGCTGGGCATAAAAAGGGCTATGTTGGTAGATAGCGTTTAGAATTAACTGTGATTTCTAGAGAAAGAAATACACATTGTAGATGAAGATCTGGTTTATTATTCATGTTTTTAAAAAACTCCTACTGAGTAGTTTCTATATCCTACATGCTATTTTTGAACTAAAACTTATACTTAATCATTATGCTCATTTTATTATGCACATTAATGTCAAAACGCACCTTGCAGGAGTTGGTTCTCCCCTTCTACCATGGGTGTTTCAGTGATAAAGCACGTGTCACTGGGCTTGGCAGTTGGTGCCCATACTTAATAAGCCACTTCCTAGCTCCAGTTGCTTGTTTATAAGAGAAAAATTTCCAGTGTTTTTCCCATCTCTTACCGTCATGAATATTAAATGTGAATAATTCAGGCAGACTCCCGGTAGCTAGAGATCTTGTTAGTAGTTTCTCAAACTGAAACACTCCAGTAGTCTTCAGTGTCTGCTGCCCCAGTAGGCTGTGATCGTTGACTCTCAGGCTCTAGCACTAAGTTTTTCACATGGTCAGGTGGAAATGTTTGCTTTTTGCCATTTTCACTTAGCTCACTATCTCTTGGGTACTTAGGATGTTCCACGGTAAATGTCAGGTTTTATTTTATTTTTTTCAGTTCTTTATTTCTCTAACTTACGTTTTCGTGAGTGTTGGACTAGCCTCATGTGTATTTTAGAAATGATCCTTACCCCTTTGGTGCTCATCCTTACTCCTCTCGCATATGAGGTCAGAGCCAAAGGAGGGCATCTTAGTGGGCATCACCTGGATTGTGCTGTGTGGAGGGAAGAGCTGAGTGCAGAAGTTTTACTGATATGTGTTCACAGGAGGTAGTTCTCTAATGACAGCCAAATGAAAGGATACAGCTAGGATTGTCTTCCCTGCTATAGGACTGAAACACAGGTCTTTCTATGGGCATAAGGAGGGTCCTATGGAATTGTCTCAAATTGCAGCACATGCTTCAGGCATTTGTTTTCTGTATCAGCCAGGAATCATCTGTTCACACCACCTAGGTTGGGCTTTGACCCAGGACAAGGCCGTTTTCTGTGGCAGTGTTTAGTTAGGGCTATTGCAGTAAGCCATAAACTAGTGATAGACCCAGAGTCTGAGTTATTGCACTGGCCTTGAAAAGGGGATCTGGACACTCCAGTTTTTTATTTTCTGGAAAATAGTAGGCATTATAAGCATTAAAAGCCACCTACTGGGGTTATCAAGCACTGTCACAATTCTAAATAATCCTTTGGGGTCATGGTTGGAAATCATTGGGTTAAAAGTCTGCTTATATCTACTATGGCTTTAATGATTGTGGACGAATGGGTGCATTGTGGATTAGAATACCACCTGATCAGTGTTTGGAAAGATGTGGCAAGCAAATCTGGCATGACTCAAATATTACTGACTGAATAGAAATACTTAAACTGCAAAGTGCGTAGAAGTATGGAAGTGCATGGAATAGTATGTTGCCATCTATTTCCCTGTAAAGTAGTTGAACCAGTTTATATTCTCATTAGCAATCTAACAGCCATGGGATTTTACACTAAAATCTACTAATTTGAATCTATGAATTTTCACTGATGTTGTTGAGGAGTCCCAAGAAGACAGGTAAAGAACAGGGGATTGTAAATACTAGGTTATACTGCTGTCCACATTTTTATCTGGGTTTCTCCAGTGCTTCTAGAGATCTCCAAGAACACAAGAGAGAGCTGGACACTTTGGACACTTTATAATTCACATTTTAGAAAAACTAGAGTACTTAAAAGAGGGTAGTGATTACTGAGAAGAACATGGAAATATTTTAAGTTTTGACTGTGCAATTTAAACTTTCTTGGAGGTAACCCTTTTATTCCAATTTAATGAATTTAGATTAGTTCAACTCTGTCCTTTCAATATCTACTAACAGTTCTAAAAGGAATATCTGCTGTTAACTTAGTCCTGTACCCAAGGGCCAGCTGTTGATAGGATTGGCAGCTTCCCAGGAGAAAGATTAGGCATGGAGACTAAAATAAGCAACTAGTTTTCAGTGTGTGTGCTTCAAGAACAGGGTTGGAGACTTAAAAATTAATTGTATAAAGTACCCAAATGTTGTGTATGTACCAAAGAGTATGTTGTGACCCACAATGTTGTGACAACAATGTTGTTAGCTTTGGAATCTTTCACTTTTCTTTCTTTTTTATAATTGTAATTTGTTCAATAAATAATGTGTCATCACATTTTGGTATATAAAGGTACCATGATATTTTACACAGTTTTAGAAATAGCTAATTTAATAGTGCATTTAAGATATTAACTCTAAGCTACCCATGTTTCTTCAAACAGAAATTGTCCTATGCAACCACTTATAACTTATATGAACCATATCATGTATTTTGTATTTTAATAATACATTTTAGAAACAACTAATTTATTTTAAGCATGAGCAAACAATACTGAAAAGATTGGTGTACCTTTCTGTAACAGCAGAAATAAAATCAACATGATTTTATAAAAACAAATAGGCTCCCTTATAATTGTTTATGAGCTTATTAAAAAGATGAACACTTTTATATTTTAATACAAATTATTTTGCTGTTTCATGTAATTATTACAAAGATAACACAAGGCTCATTGACAAAATATGAAAACAAAGAAAAATAACCATGTTAATTTTAATGGACTCTTCCCATTTTTCACTTTTTACAAAAGTGTGTGTATGTGTGTCTAAGTGCAGGTGTCTGAGGAGGTCAGGGGATCTTAGATTGCCTGGAGCTGTAGTTGCAGGCGGTTGTGAGCTATATGCCCAGTGTGAGTCCTAAGAAAGGAACTCAGGTCCTCTGTAAGCAGTGTGTGCTCTTAATCACTGAGAAATCTCTCCAACCCTTCTCATGGATTTTGGATATTCCTGTTTGTTTTTTAAAGATAGTATTATGAAAGGTGTGAAAATGAGTTGTATAATGTTGTAGAATTATTTTATACTGTTTCAGTACTGTAGTAATAAATTAGGAACAATGTTTTAAATGCTGACACACTATTTTCTTAAGAATATGAATAGTGTCTCATGATGCTTAAACAACATAGTTTGAGCCACACATGAGTTGCTTAAAAGCTCTCATTATTTTAAATAATTTTTCAGTAAATAACTTGCTCACAACTCATTGAGTGTTGTCAAATCAGTTTTTTAGATAACATCATTGTGTTGCTGTTTGAAAGCAAACATTTTGAATTTGAGACAGATTTCCAGATTCTTTTTCAGAAAATTTGTACCAATCTGCACTCTCTAATAATGATCTGAGGGACTCAACTACATCCTTTTAGGTATTAATAATACAAAGACTTGAAAAGCAGATGAAAATGTGTTGTTTTATTATCTTTTGATCATTAGTGAGATTGGAATTGCTTTCATTAGTGAGTATGTGCATTACTTTGTGAGTGTGGGTCTTTTGATAGTTTAAGAAACTAGATTGTTCCTTTTTAATAAAAATAGCTTCAAAGGTACAAGGTAGTGATTAAATATATTAGTCCTATGTATTACAAATACTTTTTCTTGACTTTATTTATGGTATACTTTCTAGAGTAAAAATTCTGATTTAAAATATTCAAGTTTTGAATATTTTCCTGTATGATTTCTGATTTTTAGGTCAACCTTAGACTAATCACAATATAAAAATATCCTGATTAAAAATGTTATCTTTTTTCTTTTTCTTTTCTCAAATAGAAAGTCTTTCATATTCTGTTTTCTCTAGCTCTCCCAATGGGAAAGAAGAAAGATCATCAATGGCAGAAGGCTGTGGCAGCATAGGCGCAGAAAGAGCTTGCTTTGTGCTCAGGAGAGAACACTGCATCTCAGCCTCCTGGTTTTAGGTACTCTACATGTTCACAGAAGTCTTTGGTATCAGACATTGATTTGTAAAACTATATTTTTTGTGGAGTTGACTTCTTGTTCAGAGTAATAGGAAGTCTGGTACCTGTGCTGGTTAGTTTTTGTCTACTTGACAAAGAATTACCTGGGAACCCAGTTGAGGAATTACATCTATCAGATCAGTCTGTGGGGATAGTTTTTTGATTATGGATTGATATGGAATGGCCTTGTCTGCTGTGGGTGGTGCCATTCCCTGTGTAGGTGGTGCCCTGGGTTTGTGTAAGAAAGAACACGGAGCAAGCAATGGGATGTAAGACAGTAAGCAACTTTCCTCCATTGGTCTCTGCTTCTAGCCTCTACATTGGCTCTCATCCAGGATGGACAATAACCTGTAGACCAAATAAACACCTTTCTCTCCAAACTGGTTTTTGTCACAGTGCTAATGACAGCAAGAGAGAAGAACAAGGATGGGATCTTTCCAAAGGAAGGGTGATTGTCCCAATTATACTAATTTTATAACTTATTCCCTCCATTTATTTGAAGTTATTATTTTATCTTAACTTAGATCTTCATTATTTTAAAATCTTTCTTGGTTTATTTATTTTTGGATTATTTATTTATTCTTCTCTCACATATTACATCCCAACCACAATTTCCCTTTTTATCCTCTAGTCTCATCTTTCCAACCTCCTCTCTCCTCAGGTCCACCCCCTCTGCCTCTTCAAAAAAGAGCAGGCCTCTCAGGGACATCAACCGAACACAGCATAATATGACTAGGAACATAGAATCACATCAAGACTGGGCAAGGCAATCCAGTGGAAAAAAAGGAGTCCCATAAGTAGGCAAAGGAATCAGGGAAAGCTCTTGCTCCCATTGTTAGGATTCCCACAAGAACATCAAGTTATTCAGCCATTGTTAATATATATGCAGAGGACTGAGGTCAGATTCCTAGAGGCTCCCTAATCTCTTAGAGAGCACATGACTCCTGGTCAGTTAATTCTGTGTTCTCATGGTGTGTCCCTGACCCCTCTGGTTCCTGTAGTCCTCCTGCTCCTCCTCTTCCTCAGCAGGACTCCTGGAGCTCCACTTAATGTTTGGCTGTGTTACTTTGCATCTGCTACTATCATTTGCTGGGTTAAGTCTCTCTCTCTAGTCTCTTCAGTGAAGATTCTGCTATGCTTCAGTCCCAGAACATTCTGTAGGCAGGACAAACTGTAGGTCAAAGTTTTGTGGCTGAGTTGGTGTCCCAATCCCTCCATTTAGAGCTTTGCCTGGTTATAGAAGATGGCCAGCTCAGGTCAAGTTACTCTTATGGGTTCCATGGAGTGTTAATTGCTCTAGGTTTCTACCTTGCCCCTTGAGTGTCCCTTAATTCAGTCTTTTCTCCCAGTATTATCTCCCTACCCCAATCTGATAGCTCCTGTCCCCAACCTTACCAACCCCCAGTGCACCATTGAAATCCATTCTATTTCTCTTTCCCAGGAAGATCCTTGCATCCTACTTAAAGCCCTTCTTCCTACAGCCTCTCGAGGTCCTAATGTTCACTTGTAAGTAAATACATACCATACTTGCCACTCAGGGTCTCACTTACCTCACTAAGGATGAGTTTTTTCTAGTTCTATCAATTTGCCTAAAACTTTCATGATGCATTTTTAAACAGTGGAATGATACTCCATTGTGTAAATGTACCATATTTTCTTTATCCATTCTTCAGTTGAAGGACATCTAGATTGCTTCCATTTCTGCATATTATGAAAAAAGCTTCTTTGAACAAAGCTGAGTAAGTGTCCTTATGTTAGGATGGAGTGTCCTTTGGTTATATGCCCAGGAGTGGTCTTGAGGTAGATCAATTCCCAATTACCTGAGAAACCACCATATTGACTTCCAAAGTGGGTGTGCAAGTTTGCACTCACACCAGCAATGGATAAATGTTCTCCTTGCTTCACATCCTCACCAGCATGAACTGCTACTTGTGTTTTTGATCTTAACTATTTTGATAGGTAGAAGACAGAATCTGAGTCATTGGATTTGCAGTTTCCTGATGGCTAAGTAAGAATGAACGTGTCTTTAAGTGTTTCTCAGCAATTTGAGATTTCTTTATTGAGAATTCTCTGTTTAGATTTTATATCTATCTATCTATCTATCTAATTATCTATCTATCTATCTATCTATCTATCTATCTATCTATCTATCTATCTATCTATCTATCTATCATCTATCTATCATCTATCTGTCCATCCGTCCGACTATCCATCTGTCTATCTATCTAATCCGTGTATCTATCATCTGTATTTATACCATTTTAAATGGTATTAGTTTTTTCATGTCTAGTTTTTTGAGTTCTTTACATATTTTAGATATTAGCCCTCTGTCAGATATGAGGTTGTTGAAAATCTTTTCCCATTTTATAGGCTGCTGTTTTGTCCTATTGACAGTATCCTTTGCCTTACAGAAACTTTTAAGTTTCATGAGGTCCCATTTATTTATTTTTGATCTTAGTGTCTGCACTATTTGTGTTCTGATCAGGAAACTCTCCTGTGACAATGTGTTCAACATTATTCTCAACTTTCTCTTCTATCAATTTCAGTGTATCAGGTTGTATGTTGAGGTCTTTGATATACTTAGACTTGAGTTTTGTGTAGGGTGATAGATATGGGTCTATCTGTTCTTCTACAGGCAGGCATTCAGTTAAACCAACACTATTTGTTGAAGATGCTTCCTTTGTTCCATTATATATTCCTGTTTTTTTTTTTTTTTTTTTTAAGAAACTTCAGGTGTCCATAGGTGTTTGGATTTATGTCTGAGTCTTCCATTCGATTTCACTGAAAACCTGTATGGATTTTATCACTGCAGTTCTGTAGTGCTGCTTGCAATCAGAGGTGGTGGCCTCTCTAGAAGTCCTTTTATTATATAAGATTTCTGTAGGAATCCTCGAAGTCCTTTTATTATATAAGATTTCTGTAGGAATCCTAGAAGTCCTTTTATTATATAAGATTTCTGTAGGAATCCTTTTTCCCCCCATATTAAGTTGACTATTTTTATTTCCTGATCTGTAAGGAATTAATCCTATTGATCCAAGAGCATGGGAGGTTGTTCCATCTTCTGATATCGTCTTTAATTTCCTTCTCCAGAGATTTGAAACTTTTATCATACAGGTCTTTTACTTGCTTGGTCAGAGCTACCCCAAGACATTGTATATTATTTGTGGCTACTGTAAAGGGCATGTTTCCCTGATTTCTTTCTTAGCCTGCTTATCCTTTATATACAGGATGGGTATTGATTTTTTTTTTTTAAAGTTAGTATTGTAACCAGCCACTTCACTGAAGGTATTTATTAGCTACATGAGTTCCCTGGTAGAATTTATATGGTTGCTTATGTATACTATTATATCATTTGCAAATAGTGATACTTTAGCATCTTCTTTTCCAATTTGTATAAATTTTATCTCTAGTTGTTTTATTGCTCTAGTTAAAACTTCAAGTACAATATTGAATACCTATGGAGAGAAAGAACAGCCTTATCTTGTTCCTGACTTTAGTGGAATTGATTTGAGTGTCTCTCCACTTAAATTGATATTGTGTATAGACTGGCTATAAATTGCCTTTCTTATTTTTAAGTATATCTCTTATATCCCTGGTCTTTCCAAGACTTTTACTATGAAGGGTGTTGGATTTTGTGAGTCTTTTTCAGAATTTAATGGGATGACCATGTGGTTTTTCTTTTAGTTTGTCTATATGGTGTATTAAATTGAAAGATTTTCATATGTTGAACCATATAAAAATGGTTCTGGGATGAAGCCTACTTAATCATGGTTGATGAAATTTTTTTCATGTGTTCTTGGATTCTATTTGCAAGTATTATACTGAGTTGTACTTTCTCTTTCCTTGTTGACTCTTCATATAGTTTGGTTATCAGAGTGACTATGGCCTCATATAATGAATTTGGCAATGTTCCTTCTGTTTCTATTTTTGAAGAACAGTTTGAGGAGTATTGATGTCTTAGTTAGGGTTTTACTGCTATGAACAGACATCATGACCACGGCAACTCTTATAAGGACAACATTTAATTGGGGGCTGGCTTACAGGTTCAGAGGGTTAGTCTATTATCAAGGCAGGAACATTGCAGCATCCAGGCAGGCATGGTGCAGGAGGAGCTGAGAGTGCTCCATCTTTATCTGAAGGCCACTAGCAGAATTCTTGCTTCCAGGCAGCTAGGATGAGGGTCTTAAAGCCCACGTCCACAGTAACATACATACTTCAACAAGACCATACTTCCAAATAGTGCTACTCCCTGGACCAAGCATATTCAAACCATGACAATTGGTATTAGATCTTCTTTGAAGGTCTCATGAAATTCTTCACTAAAACTGTCTGGGTTTGGTCATTTTTGGGAAGAGTTTTAATGACTACTTCTATGATCTATTTAAAGTGTTTATCTGATCTTGATTTAAATTTGGTAAGTGGTTATTAAGAAGATATCCATTTAGTTTAGATTTTCCATTTTGTGGAGTTCAGGTTTTTGAAGAAAAATGTAACGATTCTTTGTATTTCCTTGTTATCTGTTGTTATGTCCCCCTTTTCATACCTGATTTTTGTTAACTTGGAAATTCTTTCTCTGTCTTATAGTTAGTTTAGATAAGAGTTTGTCAATATTGTTCATTTTTGCACATAACCAACTCTTTGTTTCATTATTTGTATTGTTGTTTTTGTTTTTTTTTATTGATTTTATTGACTTGTTTCTATTTTATTGATTTTGTTGATTTTAGCCCTGCCCATCACCTCTTAGGTGCATTTGCTTCTTTTTATTCTAGAGATTTTGGGTGTGCTGTTAAGTTGCTACCATCAGATTTCTCCAGTTTCTTTATTAGGTACTTAGTGCTGTGAATTTTCCTCTTAGCATTGCTTTCATTGTTTCCCAACAGTTAAAATATATTGTGCATTAATATTCAGGTGTTGACTTCTCAGATTGTCTTTGTTGGATGGATGCATTGTTCCTTAGGATCTGGTTCTTCTTTGGTTTTCTGGTCTTTGTGGCCTGGATTTCTGGTGACTGGTGTGACTTCTGATTTAGTAGGGAGTCTCTTGGCCTATGGTGCAGCAGGGAGTCTCTGTTCTTTTGACTAGAACGGCCTGCACCCGAGAGTCTGCTGGAATTGAAGGCAGGAAACTAGCTGCAGGGAGAGATGTGAGGTGGGTGGAAGGGGCTTGGACTCGGGGTGGGGAGTAGTGGAGGGGGTGGGATGGGTCTTTGGGAACTGAATCTTGGGTGTTAGTTCAGCTGGTAAGCAGGTCAGCCACCTGTCCTGATTAATGTGGCCGGCACTTGAGCAATAGAAATCTTCAGGTATTAGGGTATTTCTTGATTTTAAAAAATTATCCATGTATACATATACATATACATAAAAGTAATGAAAAGAAAATTTAATAATTTAGTCCATATGGGAGCAATGCCAGTGTTTTATTGCTAATCTAGCATCCAGGACTCCCTGTGGCAGAGCTTGCTTTATGTCCTTCACTGTCCATTGTTGATACTGTTTTAATTTTAAGCTACTACTTGGTTCCATGCTTTCTTTTTTCTGCTCACATTCTGAAACAATTCTAGAAAGTACAGAATGAGATTATTAATGGATAATAAATATGAATGTGTGTCTGACACAGTACTTTCTGTCACCATTAGATGCTTAAGTTCTTGAATAGACGGATAGCTTACTCAGCAGTCAACAAAGCTCTACGATTGTCACTTTGGACTGTGTTTGGCACCCCTGCCATGGGGTATGGGGTACTGGCCTACTCTATTGATGCCTTTTTGTCTTTTGGTATGAGATCCTTATAACCTGTTTTATTAGAAGTTTAGTGATTAATGACATGAACCCTTTTGCATATGTCTCAAATTCCTTGCATATATTAATACATATAATAACAGAAGATTTAAAAATCTGTATTTGATAGCTGAAAAACAAACCCAAACTGAAATAAGCAGTAACATACCCAGAGACTTTGTATTGTTATACAACCTACCTAAACTTCTACACTCAGAAAGGCTCTTTTTTGTTTTTGTTTTTTTAACTGCAGTTGATTTGTTTCTTACAAGAAGGGTGTAAACTATGTAGCTTTGGCTAAATTTGAGCTTCTGATTCTCCTGCCTGTTCCTTCAGTGCTGGGTTTTCTGTTGGGTATGACTTTTGTTCATTCTCCAGAAAAGATCTTACACCAGTATTTTAATTCAGGTGTTTTATTTTATTATAACTTTTAAACTACTGAAAAAATTTAATTTTAGTCATCTAGGTAATTGACCTTTTGTTCTAGGGAACAATATCCTACTTAAATACTGAAAAATATTTTTTCTTCATTTTCACTCCAATTTCAATAGCCAAGAGCAAAGTTTGTAAATAGCCATGATATAAGTTTGTAAATAGCCCTTGACATCATTAAATCAATTCATTCCCTCATTCCATGTGTTTTAAGAGTTTTATAGTAGTCCCAGTTCAGCTCTGAAGTTATCAGCATCTTGTATTACTTCCTCTTTCTTGGAATGCACAATGGCAACCAGACTTTTCTCCACTGAAGAGCAACCCAAAGCTAAGAAAGCCCTCTAACTTCATCTCAGCATGATAACTTTCCTTCTTGCTTTATTACCTCTTTGACAGAGAATCCAACTATAAGAAAAGGGAATATTTAATATATAAAGTCATTACTAAAGGTGAATATTTGCAAACTTTCTTTGGATCTACCCAGATTTCTAACCACACTTTCATTTCTAGAAAATCTCTAAGATTTTTAAGTCCTACATTCTTTGTTTTTCTATCTACTAGTCTATTTTTCAGATATTAGATGCTTACAGCTTTTGTAGTAAGTTCTAGTGTCCAGAAAAAAATACTATCTATCTATCTATCTATCTATCTATCTATCTATCTATCTATCTATCCATCTATCTATCTAACTAACTATGTATCTATCTTTCTAATGTTCATTCAGAAGTCCAAGCTCTTAAAATCAATTTTTGAGAGTGATATAATGTTGAAAAGTTATACAACAGGAGTGTTGGTGAATTATGATCAATGTCATGGCAAACACATTGCTTTTTTCTAGTGGTTGCATGATTATCAAGTCTTTGATGCTAAATCTGTACCCACTGAAAATGCATTTAACTTATCTTGATGGTTTTGATTTATTGGCCTTGCAACCGCCAAGGTTTCCCATTTATTAGTGCTTGTTTTATATCTCAGTGACCAGGGAGCTTATACATTTGAGGCATAGCCTAAAGCTGGTTTAGCTGTGTTATATTTCATAGCAAGCATCTGATTGGGAAAACACTTTTTTGATATTTCTATTGTGATATTATATTGTTTTTAATAAAGAGAGAGCATGTGATTTTAATTTAGAGTCCCTCTTTTCCCAAACAGTGTTGTGATTTTAAAGAACTGGGAAATTCAATAGAAATATGAAAATCACTAGTGAGTAATCAGTTTCATTTAGGGGAACATAAGTTAGATAGTTTAAATAAGAATAATTGAACAAACAATGACAGAAACTATATATTATGATTATCTGCTTTCTGAGCTTTTCTTCAAGATGGATAAATGGTCTTAAAAATTTTTATTAAAAATTATTCTTAGTTTTAAGTATACAGAGGAATCCTTCAGTATTTCTCTGGAATAACATAAAGAAAATCCTTGAAAGTATCTAACTAGAATGAGAACTTAAGGAATGTGGGTTTCAAATGGCAAGATTTAGAATAATCTCTAGGGTAAAATTGACTACTAAAGGAGATACATGCTCATCCAAGCCTATCTCCTGTGCTATTGTAACTTGAAGCTTCATCTATTAGTTGATGTTCTGAGCTTGGGTCCTCTTGGCACTGATTTTCACATTTTGTCAACTTACACTGGATAGTTCTTTGTTTTCTGGGGGCTACTCTGTATATTGTAGTATGGTTAGTATTATCTCTGACCTGTGTCTACTATGTGCAGACAGGACTACCCCAATTGTGAAATGTCTTCAGAAACTGGGGAGATGGCTTAGTATAGTAATATATAGGATTATTGTTAGCAGTATATATCTTTTACTTTTGATGATTGCTATCCTTTGGGTCAAATGCTAATTCTGGACCCAAAAGATAGATCAAATAATTATTTCATGAAAGTATTCTTAAAATTTCCTAAATGAGCTGGAATAGAGGTTTTTTTTTTTTTTTTTTTTTTTTTTTATAGTGGGGAGATGATCATCCAAATGTAACCCCTCTGAGAACATGGATGATATTTGTCATTTTTTTATGGAAAAAAGTTGTTATGAACTTTAAAACACATACTAAGATGTGATAAGTATATTCCTTTGAAATGATAAAATGTAAATACTATGTCCACCTTAAAGTAACTGCTACTTTGATTAAGATAATTAGACTTTCCATAAATCAACCACAGGGGTTCCCAGGCTTCTGTCCATTGGTTGGGCATAAGTATCTGCTTCTGACTCATTCAGCTCTTGTTGGGCCTCTTGGAGGGCAGCCACTCTAGGCTCCTATCTGCATCAGTAATAGTGTCAGGCCTTGGAGCCTCCCCTTGAGCTGAATCCCAATTTGAGTTGATCACTGAACCTCATTTCCCTCAGCCTTATTTGTGATAGTCAGAAGTTCGAAACAACCCAGATGTCCCACAACAGAAGAATGGACATAGAAAATGTGGTTCATTACATAATGGAATACTATTCAGCTATTAAGAATGAGGACATCATGAGTTTTGCAGACAAATGGATGGAAATATCCTGAGTGAGGTAACTCAGACCTAAAGGACATGCATGGTATGCTCTTTTTGTTTCTTATTGAGATAAAGACTCTCTTTGGAGCCCTGGCTGTTCTAAAATTTGCTTGTAGATCAGATTGACCTCCCACTTGCAGAGACTCAACTGCCTCTGTCTCCTGAGTGTTGGGATTAAAGGTGTGCACCAACATGCTTGGCAGAGAAGCCTCTCTGATTTAATAACTTTAAACCCCCAAACTTCCACTCCATGCAAATTTTGAAAATTAGGATTAAATAGAATGCTTTAGTGTAGAGAAGAAATTTACCAAGAGTGAAGTATATATGTAATGATGTAATATATTTATTAGGAGCTAAGTGTAGCCTCACATTTCTAAAAAACAGTTTACAGTGTTGAGCTAGTAATGTAGTTAACCAACAACCAGGGTTAAATATTTAATTAAACAGTACAATGGTAGTGGCTTTTATTACTACCAGACAGGAGTGCATTGTCATCTGTGGAGGGCAAAATTTGTAAGCATCTAGAGCAGAGGGTCTTCCTTAATTTCTTTCAGAAATCAAGACAAACAAAGTCATTTGGAAGGTAGAGGAGGCAGATCTTTGTGAGTTCGAGGGCTGTCTGCTCTATATAGTGAGTTCCAGGACAGCCAAGATTTCAGAACAAGAGCTGGTTTCAAAAACCAAGATCAAGATCAAGTCCTGTCTTCTGCACCTCCCCCCCCCCCAATTCCCTCAACCTAATCCAACTCAAACTATACCAAGTCAAAAGGTAAAGAAAAGCTGGAGAGATAAATCAGTGGTTAAGATCACTTGTTACTCTTGTAGATAGATGACTTAGGTTCACTGGGCAACATACAAACATCTGTAACTCTGGTTCTAGGGAAACTATGCCCTCCTCTTGCACATTCTGGACATGTATGTATATGATGAATATGCATATACTTAGGCACACATATATGCACATAAAATAAATATATTTTAAAAGGCAAAAAACCTATTTCTCACTTTTTCATTTAATACATGAGATTAGGTAGAGAAATTACACAAAAATATAGTTGTACCAACAGTGTAATTTAAACCGTTTAATTATAAATCTTATAAAATGATTAGATTATATGTTGCTAAATTTTAAGAAGATACTCTGCAAATATTTTGAAAAATAGGTGTTTTAGAAGAGAGAGGAGAAGGGTGGGAATGAATGTAGAAGGTAGAATTGCTGAGAGTCTGAATTTTGGTGTGAAACTTGTAGAAGCTCCTTTAGATCTGTTTCTTACTTGCATCCTTGCAATATAGAATAACATTATATATTTCTGGTAATCTTTCTCATGCCTAAGTTAAGAGTTAAAAGCATGTAATTAATCTTAAAAGACTACCTTTAGGGTCACTTCCATGTGGCAAAGGATTTAGCCTCTGTCATAGTGATGTTTGATGTTTAAGGGTGTTTCTTGGGAACTTGTCACCAAGTTAAAAGAAGCATTTGAATTTATCTATTCACCCAGAGGAGTATTAAAGCATACGCTGACTTCTGAAGTCTGTTTCAAAGTCACATGCCTTCCTTTGGGAGTACTTTGCTGTTCACTTATAAAACCGGAAAAGGGCATTTCTGACATTGCTGTAGTTTTCTAGTTAGGAGCAGAGGCTGAGCAGTGGTCACCAGCAGGGATAATTTAAGGGCCCCTCAGAAGGCTTTTCTATCAAAACATATTTGCCTGCATGAAGCCTATATATTTCTTTGCTTTCTTGAACTGATTGAAATTCTACCCTACTGTACATTTACTTACATTACAGTGCCCTCTTTAAAATATATATTCCAGGGAGGGTTAAATAGTCTATTAATCAATCATTCACAGTCCAATGTGACTTAGTTTAATTAAATTGCTTTTTTTTCTAGGTAATGGAAGTTTTGATGAGGGTCAGGAAGAGAGAAAAGGGAAGTAATTTTGTCCCTGAGGCTAGCCTGAGCTGAATGCCAAAGTGGGCTCACTTTTGACATCTGAAGGGCAGTGTAAGGGCACAGGGTGATGCCTGGGATGAGGAAGAGAAGATACTGAACTATTAGAGTGAAGAAGGAAAAGAAGTATGGGGGAATACTCAAAAAATGTGGAAGCATTTTTTTTTTAATTTCTTTTTAGGTTATTTTACTGACTTTGACTAACGTGAAATAGCACTCAAATCTGCATATAGATGTTAGCAACCTGTATCAAAATGTTGCTTTGAACGTTTATGGTGAATATTAATGTTGTTTAAGGTTGATTTCATTCTATTGTCTGCTCTTAGCAGCACGTGCACACACACACACACACACATGCGCGCGTGCACACACACATGCACATATGTGCACACACACATGTGCATACTTCTGGGTTAAGGGCATGGAAGAGTACACAGTTTAAGATTAAATCTATGTGTTCACCTTAGGTTGTAAAGCTGATTACATAGGGAATCCAAGGCATAGTAAGGTTGGTTATACTGTTCTCTTACAGGGAGGTTAAACTTAGAGATGCTGAGTATAGAGCAGGACCGCAGTTTTAATAGTCCCTAATGATCTCAAGGCATACAATTAACTAGGTTGCAAGGTCCAGCAAAGGTTTAATCTCCTTGGAGGCAGGAGGTATTCTCGGAGAAAGACATCAGCATACTCTTCAGCAGCTCTTACCTGCACGGCACGTTTTTTTTCATGAAAGCGCCCCCATTCCAATCTGCCTTCTCCAGGTCCACTGAACACTGCAGGATGATCATGCTTTCCCGGCCACCGTTCTTTTGTAATTTATTCACATAGGCAGTATGTTTTCTTTCTTTCTTTCTTTCTTTCTTTCTTTCTTTCTTTCTTTCTTTCTTTCTTTCTTTCTTTCTTTCTTTCTTTTCTTCTTCTTCTTCTTCTTCTTCTTCTTCTTCTTCTTCTTCTTCTTCTTCTTCTTCTTCTTCTTCTTCTTCTTCTTTGTTTTTGTTTTTGTTTTTTGTTTTACTTTTAGGCTCCTTTGAGTGTGATTTGAGAGAGGGAAATGTAAATGTACTCATTCTGACATTCTCAAGAGTAGCATGCATCTTAAAAAATGTTATATCACTTTAAATTGTCTTTGGTTTTAAAGAAATTTTAGTAGCTCAAACTTAAATTTAAGTGGCTGACAAGTTTATTATTTGTTCGTCATTACCCCTTATGGAGTTTGTCTTCAGTGGAACACTAGACAGACCCAGTAAGTACTTAATGAATGGGTACTTTTGAAACTACAAACCTGAATCATAGCTGAATGTGCTATAGCAGAATGTGTGCAAGTTTTGTTGTGGCAAACTTACATTCTGGCAAAACAACAAAACCCAAATCCATATATGTATATACCCATATTCCCATCCATATATATGTGTATGTGCGTGCGCGCAAACACACACACACACACACACACACACACACACACACACACACACACACACTTGCTTGAAGTAGTACTTAAGCAGTCTTTGGCTTTTGCCTGAGTTCATAGCTACAAAGCAGGAAAAGACATAGGGAGTGAGGTGAAAGCTGCTGCTGTTAGAAGAGAGGACACTAGATGGCTCAAAGGAAAAAAATACGAACATTGAGGAGGGAGGGAGTTACTTGAGTATAGAGTCAAAATTAATTTTTTTCACCTCACCTGCCTCTTGATTCCTTTGGTTTGAAAGGAAGACCTGAGATGGATCTGGCACTTAGAACTGTAGACTGAGGAAGAAAAACAAATCCTAGGTCTTGATTAGTCCTTCTGTAGATTCCTTATTTTCCTCTATCAGAAAGTAGCTATGTATTATGTAAATCAGTGCAATGTTTGTGTAAACCATCAAGTGAGCACAAACTTCCCTTAATATTTATTAATTAGGTCATCAAAAAGGCCACCAAGGGAGTTGTGCTGGCCTTATATATGTAATAGCTTGAATCTACTGTTGAGGACATGGGCATGTTGTTGTTTCTTTTGAAGGTAGTTTAGTGCATGTGGCATTGCCCCAGCGCTGAAATGCATGGGGCACAGGAAAGAGCATGCATTGGCTTCAGGATGGAAACCTGTCAGGAGCATCATCTAATCTTGCAGCACCATTTCTATTTCCCATAACTCCACTTGAGTGTTTATACACAGTTATGGCTGCTGTCTATAAACACACTAAGCACCAAAAAAAAAAAAAAGATAGCTGAAGATGGGGGTCAAAGCCATGAACGTTTTGACAAAGTCAAAAAAAACACGTGTTAAAATGTTCTGTTGTTTGAAAATTGCCAGGATGTACTTCAGGGAAAATTGAACAGAAGCAATATTTTTAAAAATCTACATCTTTGGCTAAAGTTGGAGCTTTAACTTTGTAGTGATGATTTGGGATAAACATGCGACTTTATGAATATTATGATTTTAAATTAGAATGCCTTATAAATTAGCATAACATAATATCATGTACTCCTGCCTGAGATTTTTGTATTTGATTTTAATCTTGCTGAGTTGCACTGTAATTGTATAAATAGTCTTATCCTATCAAAAATAGGTGTTAGATGCATATTTCACTTATACATATGGTAAAATTTCTCCAGTGAAATAAAATGCTGCTAATCTTTCTGTTGAGTCTAAATATGGCTCCCTTCTGATATAATTAATGTAACCCACACTGTTCAGTAGAAAACAGAAATGTTAAATCAAACATAAAAAGTGGCTAAGAGGATTTCATTACCAAACCAATTCTGCAATTTCCACAGACTTATGGAAAATGTTACTCACCTCCCAGGGAAAGCTTTGGCAGACAGCTGGGTTTTGCTTGGCACCTTCTCTGAGTCAGTTTGGTCTCTGGTTCACTTGTTATCAGTGCCATTTGTGTAAATATACTTCTTCATGTGTTGAAGAAAAATAATTTCAGTTCTCAACATTTATTTATTCATTCCTTCATCTATCTATCTATCTATCTATCTATCTATCTATCTATCTATCTATCTATCTATCTATCTATCTATCTATCTATCTGTATTTGATCTCTGTGTTGGGATTACAATTTAGAGTTCACTTGCAATAGCTTACATGTCTGTCATATGGGATTCAGGAGTGCTGCTCATTCTAAGACAGACTCTTTAGCTAAGCCCCACTGTGGTATAAAATAAGCACATATATACATAATAGTTTTATACAGTGAACATTTTTAGAATCCTCAGTCATTCAGAAGCATAGCTTTAGAATGTAATTAAAATAATTCCAGGTTAAAATGATAAGGAGATTCAGTGAAAGAAGGATGGAGAAAAGAAACGAAGGATAGTCATAAAAATTTATCCATGCATAATGAAATGGGGTGAATGTATGACATTTTTGAAGCTTATATTTGAATTCAGAACTTAAATAAATTTATTCACACTTTATAATGATTATCTTTTTAATGACTGAAGGTTTAAATTTTCTTTCTTTTTTTTTTTTTTATTATTTTCTTTATTTACATTTCAAATGCTATCCCGAAAGATTCCCATACCCCTCCCCCCACCTCTGTTCCCCTACCCACCCACTCCCA
>NC_034609.1:206564-220956 GCF_900095145.1 Mus pahari
AAGATGGCTCGCCTTCCGGTGCTTAAATTTTCTAAATTAAACACTCCTGTACAATTGGGTCAATGGTACACACAAGAGGTATTTGTATAAATTAATAATTATCCTTAAGTTAATATTGAGGATGATTTAAAATAAAAACACTAAAGTTAAGTGACTGAATTAACTGCCCCATTCCTAGACTTTATTTCCATAAATAAAAGCTAGTTTAGGTGTCTATTAATTTGATACCAGATGGAAGTGAATATGTATGTGGGTGTATGTTTTACCTTGGTATGTGGCCTGACCCCAAGTTGTCTCCAACTAGGGTTTAGAGTTAATGAGCAGTTCTTTTTCATTATCACCTTTGTTATTAAGACTTTGGCTTATGTTCTAGGGAGAATTTAATCTTTAATTATGCCAGAATTCTCTGCTTAGCCTTTAACTCCTAATTTAAGGACCAGGTCACCATTGCTTAGTTACCATCTCAATTTATCTCATACGAGTTGTTCAACTCACCAAGCACTTTAGGATTTCCCGCATCAGAGAACATGTTTTGAATTTATCTTATTTGCATTGAATTCATAGAAATTGTAAGTGATTTATTGTTAAAGCTGTAATTAAAGCAACATTATTTTTTTGTATTCTTCAGATTTTTTAAGGAAACACACCCAGTAAAACATCCACAGATATGTATAGATAAATATAGGTTTGTTACAGGAATTTATTCTCAAATTCTGGAGGTTAGGAAAAAAATCACAGACCCAAGAATGCCAAAGATGTGGGTGTGTTTTAGTCAGATTGCAAAGTCTGGGCAGGGAAGGCAGGAACAGTACACACCCTGTCCAAGTAGTGAATTACTGGGGGTGGGGGGGACAAGTCCGAGCCATGTACAATGACATGCATGAAAATACCATAGTGGACATGTCATGTTAAGTTTAAAAAACTGAAAAATAAAAAAATCATCTATTTGCTTTTCCTCCACTTTTTTTGTTCTGAGTTCTCTACAGACTAAATAATGCCTACTGACTTTTGGTGAGCTCAAATCTTCCTTATTGAATTTATTGACCCATATACCCTTATGCCTTCTGGAAACACCCTCATATAACATTACATTATATAATGTGCCTCCTCTTAGCCCTTTCAGGATGGTGCTTATATTTAAACCATTACACTTTCCTTCCAAATAGAGTAATATATTTGAGCTATAGTGGTAAATAGTTGGAAAGAACTATTCATTTATGTTTGCTGTCTATGTGGTTTAAGATTTCTATGATTAATCTATGTCGGGTTAGATCAATATAAAAAATAACAAACCATAAAGATTAGGTGATCAGTCTAAAATTATAGGAGTGGGCAGATGTAGAGATGATTTGAATCTAGGACTTTATAATTCCAAAAATCTTGCTTTTAACTAACATTTGCCAACCCTTCAAAAGTCAGTGGATCTTGAGTTATTATCAATAAATAGTACTTGGTTCTGCAGACTCGGTGATGAACAAAAACATAGTTTATCCTTTCATTATATTTCTAGTCTCTTTGGAGATAATACATGATTTTAAATTATTCATTATACCAAAAATACAACTACAAGTACAATAAATGTGCATAAGGATAGAAAACAGTTCCATGTGCCCACGTAACGTTAACTCAAGAAGCCTGAGAAGGTAAAGGAAGGACATGTAGAAATTAACTAGTGGGCCATTATGAAGGAACATTCTGGAGGGAAAAGCAAGTACACAGATCTCCTGGAAGGATAAAGAATAGTGTTCTGGAGATTAAAACTGAAGGTGGTAGAGATGAAGTAGAAATCAGGGAGGAGAAGTAAAAGTCATGTTAGTTTGAAGAGCTTGGAAGACGTGCTGCTACAGTTGGGTAGCATAACAATCAGACATTCATGGTTGGCCTTTCAAAGTTTTTGAAAACTGTTCATTATAAGAACAGATAGATTTTAAACTCTGTAATGATTAGATTATTGTGGGGCAAAAAATGGAGTCCCACATCTGCTCAGGGCTAGGGCCACTGGGCAAGGTGGGATGTGGGGAGTCTGATGGTTCTGCGGACCCCATGGAACCGCTGGGCAGTCATTGGACTGTGGGAAGCCGTGGGATCCCACTCCAGGGTTGAGAAAAGGGCACATTCTGTGGTCCCCGTGGAACTGCCAGAGTCAGGTTCCAACTCTTGGGCACCACAGACCTCTGGGCATGGAAGAAGAGCTGGTTCTGCGGTCCCAGGGTCTCACGGAGGCAAGGGACATCCCAGACACAGCTGTATGTTATGGAAGAGCTTAGAACAAAGTGGGGAGAGCTCTGGCTAGCTCAGGCAGCTTGCTCAATGGGCTGATTGGGTTGGTGGTGGCTGTGGCTGTAGTGCAGGGAGTCTTCCAAGCAGAAACCTGCTCTATTGCTCCAGCACAGTGAATCCTGATGAGAAGAGACACTCCGTGGTTTTAAGGCGTTTATTGTAGAAAGGCAGAGAGAAGGAGAAAGTAGAGAAGCAGAGCGTGGCCATGGCCATGTGGAGAGAGGAAGGAAAGGAGAAGGAGAAGGAGGGCGAGGGGGCGGGGAGCAAGGGAGCAAGAGCAAGAGAGTAAGAGGTAGGAGAGAGGAGAGCAAGGAAGGGGCAAGCAGTTCCTTTTATAGTGGGCTGTACCTTCCTGGCTGTTGCCAGGTAACTGTGGAGGTGGAGTCTAGACAGAATACCAGGAGGTTGGGGCATTGCCTATGTGACTGATGATCACACACCTTTCTGCAGGGGGTTGTGGGAGGCTGTAGTTGCCACAGGAGCCAGGCACCCAGGAGCCAAACTCCTACCTGTCCCATGAAGGCAGAAGTTACCACTCACCAGGTCACCAGGCTTCCAGGCCTGTGCTCAACTAAGAGACCAGCCTAGAGACCAGGCTGTCTGTGCACAGTTCCCCGCCCCACATTTTTTGATCAATAGAGATGAGATTTTGTTTTTGTACTCCACATTTTCAGTGACCATCAAAGATAGGGTAGACCTTTTCATTACCAGCTTCTGCTGAATATACTTACCAAAGAGTCAGCGTGGTTCTGATTCTCCCTTTCAGTTGCAGTTTGCTAACATTTTTAATATGTTTTCAGATTTTTCAGCTGAGATCATTGTGCAAACATCTGTAGAACTGTGGAACACTATAGGCTAGACAGCTTTAAAAGCTGTAGCTTGGTATTTAGTGTCAACCAATATTATTACTCTTAATCTAATTTTATGGAACACACACACACACACACACACCAAGTTTTCTGATATCTCAAATTCTTCACTAGCCAAGAGAACAGATTCATTTCTTGGTGGTTGAACCGAAAAGCAATTATGAGGGCCGCAGTCTGTGTGACAAAAATTATATTTATTCTTTGATCTTGGTGTTGAGGCCTATGCCTGGAAGATTACAAGGATGGGCAATTTATTGGAAGAAATGATGTGTAAATATAAGGAATATATTAGAGAAAGTAAGAAGCAACCATAGCTTGCTAATATTATTTGAATGTATTCCGTAGACTTTGGTTTGAACTACCAGACTGCCATAGATTTAAGTAGAGGAGTGTTAGACCATTGGACTGACACTTCTTGTTTTGTTTTGCCCTGGATCATTACATGAGCAGCACGTGGACACATGCTTACTGATTTCTCTACAGACTCTATTCTAGTGCTTAGGGAGGGCATGAACATAGCATGTTGCTATTGGATGCTGTTTTTTTCCCCTGGGCTACTTGTAAAGCAGGCATTCAGGTGATGGGTGTCAGGAGGGATGCTGGTGAGTGACTGTCATCCCAGTGGTCAACAAAGTGTGTGACTAGAAGTGGCAATAAATGCAGTGATACTATCCATGTCTATTGTGACTAACACAGTATTTAGGTATGTAACAAATATTCACAGAACGAACAGATGAGCCACTTCTAGGTGATTTGGGGGCTCAGGTTATTCAGAAAAATGAACTCAAGTACAAAGCAGGTTTGCAGCTACAATGCAAGTTGGGGGTTTTCTTTGAGGAGTGCACCAAGAGTTTATTAGGCTCAGGAACAAAATTGGTGGGGGACCAGTAGCCAGACTGATTTGGTACAGAACTGTTGATCTAGGGTTCTCAATTCTTCAAGGTTGGATGTCTTTATTCAGGACTGGATTTGTGGTTGGGTCATAAGTGGACAAGCATTAGAAGAATGATGGATTTTCTGGCTGAACTGAACAGTGTTTGTTCCTCCCTCTCTCCTCTTCCTCTCCTTCTTTTCCCTGCCCCCACCCTCTCCACTTTAACCCTCTTGGGTGCAGTAAGTAGCTTTGAGTCTAGGCAAAAATTCTATCATTTTACTTTTATTTTATTCACTTGATCATATATTATATAGTATGTTTGGATTAACACCTGTTCTTTTTTTTTCTTTTCTTTCTGAAAGATTTTAAAAGGTGGAAACATGGTAGTTTCTAATAGAAACAGTGTGTATTTTGGCACCTAGAACTCAGGTAGTCCAGTATCAAAGAATATTAGTATTGCAAAGATTTTGCAAAGGCCACAGCTTGATTTGTATGCAAATGTGGCTATTATTCTGGAGCAAATTCTGGTGAGCCACCTTGCATATAATAATAGTGCTCATTGAATGATTCATGCAATTATCTTTTCATAATCTAACATGTATCCTTATAAAAGTGAAGTTAGACACAGTGATAAAAGTCTATCATACTCACAGTCAAGACATGTAGAAAGGAGTACTGTGATTTCAAGGCCAATCTAGGCTAAACAGTGATACCTTGTTACACAAACCCAAAGGGAAGAAAAAGAACCAGGCAAGGTATGTTGTATGATTTACATACCATAGCCAAGGAAAATAAAGCAGGAAGAGAACAAATTATGTACAAGCTATAAGGAACTTACCCAGGACTCAAGCTCTCTAGGCTAGTATACCTTTACAATGCACTACCTGGTCTTATTGTACTATTGCATTTGTATACAAAAAAGGCATGAGTAAACAGATTTTCATCTACTTCTCCAGAAAAAGAATCTAAACCTCATGCCCTAATGGCTTGGGCTTACTTTTTTCTTGCTTTGATTTATCCAGACCAGAGATTATCCTTTTGGTATCCTTTCTGTGATCCTAGGTAGAGAAGAACCTGCCTACCATTTCCATCTACGTGGTTTAGCTATGTCTCCAGTATGTGTATAACCCAAGTTTAACTATGGAGAACATTGCATTTTCTTTTGTTCAAAATCATTGGTTCAGAGATTTGCTCTTCTCAAAGCCAAGGCCCTCTGACCTAATAAGTGTTTGTAGACTTTTGTTAAAAGCAAAGCTATGAGAACAAACCTACAACTGTGGCAAGCCATCTTTTTATCATCAATAGGAATCTTTCAGGGTTGATGGCAACTTAATGACAAATGCTGAAAGAGAAAGAAAGAAAATGACTCCTAATGAAATATTTAGGTCCTTCAATCTACACATGACTGAAGCATGAGCATTTTTTATTAGATATTTTCTTCATTTATACTTCAAATGATATCCCTTTTCCTAGTTTCCTCTCTGAAAATCCCCTATACCTTCCCTCATTCCCCTGTTCCCCATCCCACCCACTCCTGCTTCCTGGTCCTGGCATTCCCCTATACTGGGGCATAGAATCTTCACAAGACCAAGGGCCTCCTCTCCCATTAATGGGCAACTAGGCTATCCTCTGCTACATATGCAGCTAGAGACACGAGCTCTGGGGGTTACTGGTTAGTTCATATTGTTTTTCCTCCTATAGGACTGCAGACCCCTTCAGTTCCTTGGGTACTTTCTCTAGCTCCTTCATTGGGGACCCTGTGTTCCATCCAATAGATGACTGTGAGCATCCACTTCTGTATTTGCCAGGCACTAGCATAGCCTCACAGGAGACAGCTGTATCAGCATCCTGTCAGCTAAATCTTGTTAGCATATGCAATAGTGTCTGGGTTTGGTGGTTGTTTATGGGATGGATCCCCAGGTGGGGAAGTCTCTGGATGAAGTATCCACATTTTGGTCTTCCTTCTTCTTGATTTTCTTGTGTTTTGGAGATTGTATCTTGTGTATTCTACGTTTCTGGGCTAATATCCACTTCTCAGTGAGTGCATATCAAGTGAGTTCTTTTGTGATTGGGTTACCGCACTCTGGATGGTATCCTCCAGATACTTCCATTTGCCTAAGAATTTCATAAATTCATTGTTTTTAATAGCTGAGGAGTACTCCATTGTGTAAATGTACCACATTTTCTGTATCCATTCCTCTGTTTAGGGACAACTGTGTTCTTTCCAGCTTCTGGCTAATATAAATAGGGCAGCTATGAGGGACATCTGGGTTCTTTCCAACTTCTGGCTATTATAAATAAGACTGTTATGAACATAGTGGAGCATGTGTCCTTATTACAAGTTAGAACATCTTCTGGGTATATGCCCAGGAGTGGTATTGCTGGATCTTCTGGTAGTACTATGTCCAGTTTTTTTGAGGAACTGCCAAACTGATTTCCAGAGTGGTTGTACCAGCTTGAAATCCTACCAGCAATGGAGGAGTGTTCCTCTTTCTCCATATCCTCACCAGCATCTGCTGTCACCTGAATTTTTGATCTTAGCCATTCTGACTGGTATGAGGTGGTATCTCAGGGTTATTTTGATTTGCATTTCCCTGATAACTAAAGATGTTGAACATTTTTTAATCTTCTTGTTCATAAAGCATTACTTTTTGAAGCATGCTGTAGGAAGAGATCTCAATGCAGACTTCATTTTGTGGAAGGCATGCATTGCAAAACTTAGTAAGTGGTGGATATTAAACAATAACAAGAGATGAAAGTTAAACATCATCTGCCAAATCATATATCTCCAGAATAATTTCAGTGACTGTGATAATGTCTTTGGACGAAGGCAACAGTGACACAAAAGTAAAATGGACTTTACTGGCCTGAGCTTTCTTTTGTAGGCAGTGTCTGTATGTTCTTTCTTTCTCTGCTTGTCTCTCCCCCCTCCTTTCCTTTCATTATCACAATTGTGTATTTTACTTTTTAATAAAACATACTTTCTAACTCTTACATGTTGCTAGTTATAAATATACTCTGAACATTTTATTCCTTTGTGTGTCACATCATTGATAAAATATTTGAATAGATAATTTCCTGAGAAGTTTTAGTTATCCAAAAGCCATGCCTCTTGACAGACAGATGCTTATCACCATAAGTCATTCTTTCTTTCTTTTCTTTTCTTTTTTTCCCTGAGATAGGGTTTCTCTGTGTAGCCCTGGTTGTTCTGGAACTCACTCTGTAGAGCAGGCCTTGAACTCAGATATCTTTCTGCCTCTGTCTCGAGAGTTCAAGGGGTTGACTATAAATGCCAACATACCCTGGTTGTTCTTCTTTAATGAACAAGAACCAAAAAGAATGTACTGGCTGGTTTTGTGTGTCAACTTGACACAGGCTGGAGTTATCACAGAGAAAGGAGCTTCAGTTTCGGAAGTGCCTCCATGAGATCCAGCTGTAAGGCATTTTCTCAATTAGTGATCAAGGGGGAGGGCCCCTTGTGGGTGGTACCATCTCTGGGCTGGTAATCTTGGGTTCTATAAGAAAGCAAGCTGAGCACACCCGGGGAAGCAAACCAGTAAGTAACATCCCTCCATGGCCTCTGCATCAGCTCCTGCTTCCTGACCTGCTTGAGTTTCAGTCCTGACATCCTTTGGTGATTAACAGCAGTATGGCAGTGTAAGCTGAATAAACTCTTTCCTCCCCAACTGCTTCTTGGTCATGATGTTTGTGCAGGAATAGAAACCCTGACTAAGACAATGCCTAATATGTATTCTAAAAATTGCAACACCCATCATGTAAAACTGATTGAGTATACTGAGGTCGTTCCTGCCAGGCACTGGTAGGAGTGTGTGAAGTGCATAGAATGTTTGTCAGTAACAGTTTAAAGGAAAAGACCCTCATGCGTTTGGCCCTCTTCATTCTTTTTCCACAGAAAACCATACAGACAAAAAAACACACAAACATTCAAATAGCCTTTCCTAACCATCTGTTATGTTTGGTTATAATGAGAAGTTTTCTTGAGGAGAATGCCATTCTGTTTTAATTTAATTAATACATAGATAAAAGATTAATGAAACAGAATATTTTCATTGATGATCAATATAAATTTACTAGACATTTAGGAGTTTTTAAAAGGATGTCTAAATATAGCCTGAAAGTCTGAGACATTTAAAGATGCTCACATTATCAGAATGGTTTAAAACTTTATTATTTATTTATTTATTTATTTTACACTCCATATTTTATCCTCACCCCCTCCCCGTCCACCCTCCTACTGCTCCACAGCCCATACCTTCTCCACAGCCCCCTGTCGCCACGTGGATGTCTTGATCCCTCATCTCACCTGACCTCTAAACTCCTTGGGCCTCCAGTCTCTTGAGGGTTAGGTGCATCACCTCTGAATGAACACAGACCCGGCAGTCCTCTGCTGTATGTGTGTTGGTGGCCTCATATCAGCTGGTATATGCTGCCTGTTTGGTGGTCCAGTGTTTGAGAGATCTCTGGGGGTCCAGATTAATTGAGGCTGCTGGTTCTCCTACAGAATCTCCCTCTTCCTCAGCTTCTTTCAGTTTTTCCCCAATTCAACAGCAGGGGTTAGCTGCTTCTGTCCATTGGTTGGGTGCAACTATCTGCCTCTGATTCTCTTAGCTGCTTGTTGGGTCTTTTGGAGGGCAGTCATGATAGGTCCCTTTTTGTGAGTGCTTCATAGCCTCAGTGTCAGGTCTTGGGACCTCCCTTGAGCTGGATTGCTCTTTGGGCCTCTGCTGGACCTTCTTTTCCTCAGCTTCCTCTCCATTTCCATCCCTGTAATTTTTTTTTCAGACAGGAACAATTATGGGTCAGAGTTGTGACTGTTGGATTGTTCCCCTCTCCCTCATTTGGTACCCTGTCTTTCTGCTGGAGGTAGGCTCTATAAGTTTCCTCTCCCTACTGTCAGGCATTTTATCTAAGGTCCCCCCTGTGAGTCCTGAGGGTCTCTCACCTCCCAGGTCTCTGTTGCATTCTGGAGGTTCCTCCCAACCTCCTACCTCCCTAGGTTGCCTGTTTCCATTCTTTCTGCTGTCCCCCAGGGTTTCAGTCCTTTTCTCTCACCCAATACTAGATCAGGATCTACTCCCCTCCCTCTCCAACCCATCCCCGTTCCTCCATCCATCCACTTTCCCTCCCAGATCCCTCCCTCCCTCTCCACTTGTGATTGCTTTCTTCTCTCTCCCAAGTGAGACTGAGGGCTCTTCACGTGGGCACTTCAGCTTGTTGACTTTTTTGAATTCTGTGAACTGTATCTTGGGTACTCTGCCTCCTCCTCCTCCTCCTCCTTCTTCTTCTTCTTCTTCTTCTTCTTCTTCTTCTTCTTCTTCTTCTTCTTCTTCTTCTTCTTCTTCTTCTTCTTCTTCTTCTTCTTCTTCTTCTTCTTCTTCTTCTTCTGCTAATATCCACTTATTAGTGAGTATATACCATGCATGTCCTTTTGGGTCTGAGTTACTTCACTCAAGATGATATTTTCTAGTTTCTTCCATTTGCTTGCAAAATTCACGATGTCCATGTTCTTAATAGTTGAGTAGTATTCCACTGTGTAAATGAACCACATTTTCTGTATCCATTTTTCTGTTGTGGGACATCTAGGTTGTTTCCAGCTTCTGGCTATCACAAATAAGGCAGTGATGAACATAGTGGAACATGTGCCCCTGTGACATGTGGGGCATCTGTTGGGTATATTCCCAAGAGTGGTACAGCTGGGTCTTCAGGTAGATCTATTTCCAATTTTCTGAGGAACTTCCAGATTGATTTCCAGAGTGGTTGTACCCGTTTGCAATCCCAAAGCAATGGAAGACTGTTCCTCTTTCTCCATATTCTCTCCAACATGTGTTGTCACCTGAGGTTTTGATCTTAGCCATTCTGCTTGGTGTAAGGTGAAATCTCAGGGTCGTTTTGATTTGCATTTCTCTGATCACTAAGGACTTTGAACATTTCTTTAGGTGCTTCTCAGTCATTCGAGATTCCTCAGTTGTGAAATCTCTGTGTAGTTCTATACCCCATTTTTTTTTTTTTTATTGCGTTGTTTGGTTTTTTGGTGCTTAGTTTCTCGAGTTCTTTATATAGTTTGGATATTAACCCTCTACTGCATGTGGGGTTAGTAAGGATGTTTTTCCCAATCTGAGGTTACAGATTTGTCTTATTGACTATGTCTTGGGCTGAAATTGACTTACTTATTTCCTTGTTTAAGACGTGAAGTCCAAAGATGATCATTCCCAGGATGTACTAAGGAATGCAATTTCTTTATTAAGGAATGTGGTTGCAACTACAGTAACATATTTAAGGAACAATTAGAAATTCTGTACATAGATTTTGTAAAGCAGATTTAATTTTTTTGTAATATCTGTAGAGCATTCTTGTAAAGTATATTCAATTTTAATGATACATAGGGCTAATTTCATCACATTGTTCTCTACATTTAATTGACTGCTTTTAAGATATAGTTTTTGTATCCTTCAGAACCAGGAATGTTAAACATGCAGGGTTGCCAGTTCCTAGGAGGATATGTATAACTTGTTTTCCACCCAGAAGGCTGGGCATAGGTGTGGTTAATAGTCTGGTGATCTTTGCAGCTCTCAGTATGTTCAGGCTATGCCCCACCCCACCCTCTCCCTGGCCTGCTCCTGACCCTATGACTTGTTTATCTCAGGAGTCCTTCCCAGACTGTTATCCTGAACGCTGTTTTTCTCAGTCAATAGAACTCATCTTTCTGGGAGATATCACAAATACTTTCCCAGTGGGAGAGTAGATATTTAACAGCCTGGTGAGCTTTGTGCTAGGCCAGGTCAGACTGGTTTCCTGAGACTCTTGTGTTTACCTCATCCTCCCAATGCCCTTATCCTGAGCATTGTTTCTGCAGAAAAGCTAGAGAAGCTATCTTTATAGAAGAGGTCCCATGTACTTTACTAAGAGTTTCAACATAATCATGCCTTAAGCTTTGCTGTACACATGAGATTGAGTTAATTACCACCAGGAAACTTATTTTCCTTATATGACTCCAGGTCAGACTCTTAAAGTTTGAAGCACAGCAGTAGTCATGTTGAACTGGATGTCCATTCTTTCCTCTCAATACTTTGCTGGCCATGGCGTTTGCAGAGACCTCACAATTCTAGTTCTTTAATTAGTGACAAAACTGTAATAATCTTCCAATTGCTCTCTGATTGCTCTGGGCACTGTTACTACCTTCTCAATGCTCTGTTTCTCAAGTAAATAGCTTGTCACTCAGGGCTTAACCCCCCTTCATCAGGTATCAACACCAGCACTTCAGAGAAGCTGTGGTATGGTCAGCTTTCTGCTCACCTCCACCCTGAATTTAACCCTTTCAGTCACATATTCCTTTTTTAAATACTCTTGCTCACTAGTTTTATGCTGCTATGCTAATGGGTATTTTTTTGTGTTCTAAAATAATGATGCCTTCATTCTATTAAAATTTTTATAAAAATGATAATACTGACTTTATGAAGTTATTAATAGCATTTGTAATTAAATGAATATTCTCAGTATTATACAGGTGTTTGGTTCAAGTGAATAAATGATATAGAGATTAAAAATAGTTGTCTTTAAGTTGGATTGTGTTATGTGTTACTTGAATCAGATGATCCTCAGTTTTAGCTGGAGGCTTAGGAGGACTCCTTTTTGTACATTTCTAGACTCTTGGAATTTCTCTGTAGAATCTTTCTCCTCCCATGCTTGACTTCCACTTTCCTCTTGGCCTAAATGTCTTAAGGAGGTAGTCAGTTACCATTGTAAGGCTAACTTTTTAATGGTTAACTTATCAGTCATGGAACCCCTTGATAACAAATAAATTAAAATAAATGGATAATTCGCCAGAAATTGGCTTGGAGATACTAATTTTAATTACTTTGAAACAATATAATTTAGTAACAAATGTGGAATGAGTTCCCATTTTAACTACTAGACAGTGAAATCAGCATTGCTTGTATCTGATCTGCTTTGCAAAGCTCATTAATTTTTCTTTTGACAATAAATAGTGGAAATCCTAGAGGACAGGTGAGCAGCTACTATTGAAAGGCTCAGTTTGTTAGTCTAGAATCATAATTGCATGCTCAAGACCTCCCAAGTAGCTGGAAAGAGGAAGTGGGGAGAGAGAAGGTTCCTAGAAATGTGTACTATGGCTCTGGGGCAACACACTCTGTGACGAAGAGCAACACAAAGTTTTTGAGATGAGGCTGTAAAGGAGGCACACCCTTCAAACCACTGAACTAATGGTCCAGAACGAAATGGTGGCATAGATGTCAGGAACAAAGGCATTTAATCTGGGCTTCCAAGTCCTTTTTAATGTGTTCAAGTTTTTAAAGCCAATTTTTGGTATACCATAGTTCTGATCCAGTTACATTCCAACCAGAGTTTGGCCAAAGTGAATCTCAGCATGACCTGGTGCATGTTGTCCTCAGCAGGACGAGGAGAGTGTTGAGGGTACTTCAGTGATGCTCAGGGCCTCCTCCTCAAAGAGAGGCCAGAACCTCAAATCTTGTTTTTTGAGTCTTTTGTCTCAGGTTTCACCAATCCTTCGCTGCATGATTTCTAAGTATATATTTGGTTTCTAACTATATATTTGGTTTATTTATTCATTTGTTTCAAATATAGAACAAATCCAATCTTCTAGCCAGACGTGGAAATTCTAAATGTTATGGTATGATTTTGGGTTGTAAAATAATGCAATTAGTTTAAATCAATTTTCAGGTTAGATTACGTATGGTGCCCATGATAACTGGGGTATAGTAGTCACCCTATCACTAGTTATTTTTTAATTTTAAATATTATAATACAAATAAAGTAATATTCAATTATATATCTTCATAATGAGGTTCATTGAAGAATAATTTTACTCTCTACTCTGAGCTTTGTTTTCAGACTGATCCACCAAACAATGTTGTCAAGAATATGTCCTTATATATATGTCCACAGTCCAGTGTACAAAGTCTGAGTAGGTTTTTACCTTTGACAACATGAGTAACTGTTCTTTATAGCTGTGGACAATTATGGCATTTCTAGTTACATTTCTCTTGTAAGAAACACTATTCAGCAATAGCTTTTTTTTTCCCTTTTAGCATTTTATGCAGTCGTATTTAATGTTGACTCTTTATCACTCTCACATAGAATTAATGTCTTAAAGCTAACAAATAACATGTTGAAGATAAGGATTTTCTATTTTGGCTATATAATATTTTTCATCTCTCTTTCAAATTCATTTGGATTTATATGCCTTACGTTTCCTGTTAGTAGGAACAGCAAGTAGGTTCTTCAGTGTTTTCACTCCTGTGCAATAATGAGGTGAAATTCAATACAATTTCAAATATCTGCTTAAATATTCTACTGTAAAGGCTCTAAAATTGATCTGCTGTCGGTTAGGTAGTGACAACTCAGTGCTTAAAAGTTAATATAAGTCATACATATTTGTAGAATGTTTAATCTCAAGTACATGTTTAGAAATTCTGTACTAGAGCATTTAAATAAACTAGGCAGTATAGGTTCTATAATTCATCAATTTATAAGCCAGCCATTTGAATAGCTGCATAACTTCTTTCTCTGAGTGAGCTGCCTGCGCATTTGTCTTAGCTATAAGTGATTCATTTCTTACTTTTGACTTTCTTTCCAAACTTATACTAATTTCACATAAATATTCATTTATTTGAGATAACTTCATGCAAAGTTATTGAGGGTCAATTGCTTTATAGTCAGTAATTTTAGCACCATTTGAAGAGGCTTGACATTTGTCAGACTTATTTTCATTCTTGTTAAAACTGAGTTGGGAATATTTTTATATTTCTGTGATCTTCATCTCCTCCCATTGGTATATATGTCTAAAGCAATACCACATAGTGATGGACATCATTGCTGAGTAGTGAGTCATAAAACTGGGTAGATTGTTTTTTTCCAGATTATTTTTCTTTTATCGAGAATAAATATTTTCATACAGTATGTCCCAGTTATGGTTTCTTCTACCTTACTCCTCCAAGTCCATTTCCCCGTCTGGATCTACCGCCTTTGTTTCTCATCAAAAAACAAACAGGCATCTAAGGGACAACAATATAATAATGTAATAATAAAGATTTTATAAGATAAAACAAAACTAACACATTGGAACGGATAAAACAAACAAACAGAAGGGAAGAGCCCGAGACATGGACAGTTATAGATACAGAGATTTATTCATTTGCACATTCAGGAATCCATAAAAACAGAAGATCAGAAGCTATCATATTTACAAACTTTTAGGGCAAAAAGAGGAAGGAAGAAAGGAAGGAAGGAAGGAAGGAAGGAAGGAAGGAAGGAAGGAAGGAGAGAGAGAGAGAGAGAGAGAGAGAGAGAGAGAGAGAGAGAGAGAGAGAGA
>NC_034609.1:221227-227537 GCF_900095145.1 Mus pahari
TGGGTTTCATCCTCTTGACCTCCTTTTCTATGGGTTTCATCCTCTTGACCTCCTTTTCTATGGGTTTTTCTGAGCTCTAAGGAGAGAGATTTGGTGAAGACATCACATTTCAAGCTATCTCTGTATTTCTTCTCATCTGCCCCAGTAAGAAGCTTCTGTGAGGATGGCTGAGTGCACTGATCTATGCTATGAGTATAGTAGAATGTCATTAGGATTCATTTTATTGCTTTGTTCCTTTAGCAGCAAACTAGTATTTAATTTTACCCTGTGCTATCTATTCTCTGATTCTTGGTCATCTAAGCAATGTTGGATACTGGTTCCATCTCAAGGGGTGGGGCTTAAATCATATCAGATATTGGTTGGTTACTGTTAATAATAAATTACTTAGATCTTGGCCTAAGGTTTCTTCCCCTCCTTTGGTAATTGAGTTCTGTATGAGAGATGAACTTAAAACCTTTATATTTACAATAAGCCCTAAACAACACAAGACCTGGGCAACTGCCTACCCTCTGTGCTGTTAGAATCTATTTTTCTACCTATAACCCCAAGTTATTACTACGTTTCTTCTGGGCTGCTCTTAGCTCCATTTGGGCAGCCCTCAGGGCCACACTTTCTTGGCTCTTAACCCATAGCCATTTCTTCCTCCTGCCTGTTCTTTTTCTTCTGCTTCTCTGATTCCAACTCTGGAAACCTCCTCTGCTCAGCTATTGGCTTTTGGCAATTATTCACCAATTGGAAATAACTTGGGACAGGGTCATGGGGCCTATGTGCAGACTCCAGGTCTTGGGGATCAGCACTTAGACTTACAATAGAGAATAAAAAACAAAACCTCAACAGGTTACTCCCACAGTGTATCTTGTAGGTAGGATATCACTGTAGATCAAAGGGTTTGTAGGCGGGTTCCTGTTCAAGTTTCTCTTTTGGTACATTCTGATACCAAAAACACTACCTTGTAGGGATGAAAGCTCTAGGTAGGCACCAGCTTGACTTCCTTATGATCAATAAGTTGTATAAGGTGTTGTCTTTAACAGCAGGGCCTTGCTTGTGGATAGCAACTTATAGTCTTGGTAACAGCCTAGGTTGTTTGGGCATTCCCATGGGACTCCTTTGGCCAACACTCAATTAGATGTAACCCATTCCCAGTTCTGGAAGCTTCATTTGGTGAGAAGATATGTTCAATTCAGGCTGTATCTCTCATTATTTGACAATTTCAGTAGCCCTCAAATGGCCTTTAATTTAATATCTCTCCCTGTATTTTCTACATTTGTCTCCTCTGCTCTCTCTCTGCTCACCTGATCCTCCCATTCTAGTTCTCTCAACCCATTTTCATGACTATAATTATCCTATTTCCCTTTCCTAGGGAGATCTGTGTACCCTAGTTCCTTATCCTATAACTAACATATGTAGTACTACAGATTGTAGTTTTTCTATAATTGATTTAACAACTAATATCCCCATGTTTGGGAATACATACCATATTTGTCTTCTAGCTGTGAATTACTTCAGGTTGGCTTTTTTTCTAGTTCTATCCATTCACCTCCAGATTTTATGATTTTATTTTTTACTGTCTAAGCAATATTTGATTGTGTACACTCATTCTCTTTATCTATTCATCTGTTGAAGGACATCGATGCTGTCTGCAGTTTCTGGCTATTATGAATATAGAGTAGCAATGAACATGATTAAGTATGTGTCTGTGTAGGATAAAGTGTCCTTTGAGTATATGTTAAAGAGTGATATGGCTGGGCCTTGAAGTAGACTGAGCCCATTTTCCTGAGAAACCACCACACTTTTCATAGTGATTGTGCAAATTTGTTGCTCCATCAGCAATGACTGAGTGTCCCCTTTACTCCAAATCATTGCCAGCATGAGCTGTCATTTGTTTTATTGATCTTAGTCATTCTGGTTTGGGTAAGGTAACAATTTTGATTTGCATTTCCCTGATGGCTAAGGATGTGGAACATCACTTTAAGTGTTTTTCAGCTATTTGAGTTTCCTTTATTGAGAATTCTTGGTTCATATTTTACCCTATTTTTTATATTGAGTTACTTGATTTCTTAATATCTAGTATATTATACTCTTTATATATCTTGTATATTTGCCCTCTACTGAGTATATAGTTGGTAAAAATCTTTCTCCATTCTATAGGCCACTGCTTTTTCTAAATAATAGTGTCTTTTCCATGTAGAAGTTTCAGTTTCATAAGGTTCCATTTCTTAATTGCTGATATTAATGTTTGTGTTAATGGTTTTCTGTTTAGAAAGTCCCTATTCAATGAGTTCAAGGTTATATTATCCTCTAAAAAGTTTGTTGTATCTTGTTTTATGTTAAGGTCTTTGACCTATTTAGAGTTGATTTTTGTATAAGGTCTATTTGAGTTATTCTACATACAGACATCCAGTTTGACCAGCACCATTTGTTAAAGATGCTTTCTTCTTTTCCAGTGTGTATTTCTGACTTCTAGATAAAGAAAATCATGTGTCATAATTGTAGTTATTTATATCTGGGTCTTCAGTTTATTTCCACTGATCAATGTGTCTATTATTTGTGTCAATGACATGATTGTAATTATGATTATAAATTGAAATTGGGGAGGGTGGTGATACTACCAGTAGGTTTTTCTATGCTTTAACTGTTTAAATAAATAAATAAATACATAAATAAATAAATAAATAAATATTTTGTGTGTGTGTGTGTGTGTGTGTGTGTGTGTGTGTGTGTTTTCATATGAAGCTGAGCATTGTCCTTTCAAGAGCCAGCTTATGATATAGGAGCATGGGGGATCTTTCCATCTTCTGATATTTTTTTCAATTTCATTTTTTCAGAGACATATATATATATATATATATATATATATATATATATATATTGCTTGGTTAGAATTACTCCAAGGTATTTGTGTGTGTATGTGTGTGTGTGTGATTTGAGACTATTATGAAGGGTATTGTTTCTGTGATTTCTTTCCAGTTTGTCATTTGACTGGGGGGGGTGTCTCATTTTTCTGTGAGTAATTCTTTTTATGACTATTTTGCTGAAATTATTTATCAGCTGAAGGAGTTTCCTGATAGAAATTTTCAGGTCATTTATCATCATATATCTACAAATAAAGATAGTTTGATTTTTTCCATTTCAGTTTGTATCCCCTTGATCTCCTTTAATTGTGTTATTGCTCTAGTTAAAAATTCAAGTACAATATTGAATATGGAGAGAGTAAACAAGATTGTCTTGTTCCTGATTTTAGTGGAATTGCTTTGAGTTTCCATTCAATTCAATGTTGGCTTGATGTAAATTGCCTTTATTATGTTGAAATATGATCCTTCTAATTCCAATCTCTCCAAAAGATTATCATGAAGGGGAGCTTGATTTTATAGAAAGGCCTTTTCTATATCCAATGAGATGATTATGTGGTTTTTGTGTTTTCAGTTTGTTTATATGGTAGATTACATTCATCTTATATGGTAGATAACATTCAACTACTTACGGATGATCCTTGCATCTCTGGGATAAAGACTACTTAATTATGGTGGATGGTCTTTTTGTTGTGTTCTTGGATTTGGTTTGCAATTATTATTTAATATTTTTGCATATATGCTTATGAGGGGAATTAGTTAGTAATTCTTATACTTTGTTGGATCTTTATGTGGTTTGGGTGTCAGGATAACCATGGTCTCATAAAATGAATTGGGTAGTGTTCCTTCTGTTTCTATTTTGTGGAATAATTTGAAGAGTATTAATATTAACTCTTCTTTGAAAGTCTGGTAGAATTCTGCCCTAACAACATCTTAAAATTTTTAATTGATAAGATTTTAATTATTGCTTGCATCTCAGTAGGGGTTATATGATGTTGGTCATATATATATATAATTGCTTGTCTGATCTTTCCAATTTTGTGGAGCACGGGCTTTTAACTTACGTCCTTATGATTGTCTAGCTTTCCTGTCTGTTGTTATGTCCCTCTTTTTATCTCTAATTTTGTCAGTTTAGATCTGTCTCTCTCTCTTTCCACCTTTTCGTTAATTTGACTAAGAGTTTGTTTATTCTATTGAATTTCTCCAAAGAAATCACTTTTTAAATCTTTTTATTTTTTTCATTTCTATTCATTTCAACCCCCAGTTTGATTATTTCTTGCCATCTTTTCCTTTTCAGTGTTATTTCTTCCTTCTTTCAAAGAGCTTTCAGGTGTTATGAGATTTCTCTGAAACATAATGGTGTGAACTTACCTCTTAGAACAACATTGTTTTCCCCAAGTTTAGATATGATGTACATTTGTTGTTATTCAATTATAGAAAGTCTTGAACTCTGTGGAGGGTCACAATGTCACCAGAGGTCTCTCCATGCTGCAGGCACTCTAGCATACCCAGGATCTTGAGATCAATTGGAACTCAACATCTGTTCCAAAAAACTCAGAGGGTCTTGTGCCAGCAGGGACTGGGACAAAGGAAACCCACATGACCAGTGTCTGGGGTTTGTTCTGGTTGACAGCAGCCCCGAGCCATCTTGGGTGCTACCTAGGCAGGCCCTAGCTCACTCAGGATCTTGGAATCACTGAGACCAGACTACACAGGAGAGCACATGGGTGGCAGAAGCAACAGAGCTTCTTGGACAGTGTCCCTTCAGGCCTTCATCCTCAGCCAGGAGGCAGAGCTGAGACCTAGACCCCTGGGCACCTTCCCAGCAAGAGGAGAGTCTGCCTCTAGGGAGGGCTCTGACCCCTGGACTCAGGAGGTGGATCTGAGCTCGAGACTTCTGTGCACCTTCCCTGCAAGAGGAGAACTTTGACCACTGGGACTCAGGAAAGAGTTGGTCTCCCAGGAGTGCTGCTAGAGGCTTAAGAATCAGAGGAGGAACAAGCTCAAGCTAGAGACAGCTAGAACATTTAACAACAGAGATTAACAGATGGTAAAAGGAAAATGTAAGAATCTTACTAAGAGAAACCAAGGCCACTCAACATCATCAGAACCCAGTATGCCCACCATTGTGAGTCCTGGATACCCCAACACACCCGAAAAGCAAGATTCAGATTTAAAATCATATCTCATGATGGTGGTAGAGGATTTTAAGATGGGCATTAATAACTCACTTAAAGAAATACAGGAGAACACTGCAAAACACGTAGAAGTCCTTAAAGAGGAAGCACAAAAAAACCCTTAAAGAATTACAGGAAAACACAACCAAACAGGTGTTGGAATTGAACAAAACCATCCAAGATCTAAAAAAATGGAAGTAAAATCAATGAAGAAAACCCAAAAGGAGACAATTCTGGAGATAGAAACCCTAGGAAAGAAATCAGGAACCATAGATTCAAGCATCAGCAACAGAATACAAGAGATGGAAGAGAGAATCTCAGGTGCAGAATATTCCATAGAGAACATGGACACAACAATCAAAGAAAATGCAAAATGCAAAAAGATCCTAACCCAAAACATCCAGGAAATTAAGGACACAATAAGAATACCAAACCTAAGGATAATAGGTATAGATGAGAATGAAGATTTTCAACTTAAATGGCCAGTAAATATCTTCAACAAAATTATAGGAGGAAACTTCCCAAACCTAAAGAGAGAGATGCCCATGAACATACAAGAAGGCTACAGGACTCCAAATAGACTGGATCAGAAAAGAAATTCCTCCTGACACATAATAATAAAAACACCAAATGCACTAAACAAAGACAGACTATTAAAAACAGTGAGCAGAAAAGGTCAAGTAACATATAAAGGCAGACCCATCAGAATTACACCAGACTTCTCACCAGAGACTATGAAAGTCAGAAGCTACTGGACAGATGTTATATAGACCCTAAGAGAGCACAAATGCCCGCCCAGGCTACTATGCCCAGCAAAACTCTCAATTACCATAGATGGAGAAACCAAAGTATTCCATGACAAAACCAAATTCACACAATATCTTTCCATGAAGCAAATTCACCCAAGAGGAGTAGATGGCAGGAAATAATCAAACTCAGGGCAAAAAACCAAGTGGAAACAAAAAGAATTATTCAAAGATTCAACCAAACCAGGAGCTGGTTGGTTCTTTGAGAAAATCAATAAGATATAATCCCTTAACCAGACGCACTAGAGGGCACAAAGACAGTATCCTAATTAACAAAATCAGAAATGAAAAGGGAGACATAACAACAGAATCTGAGGCAATCCAAAACATCATCAGAACCTACTACAAACACCTATACTCAACAAAACTAGAAAGCCTGGATAAAATGGACAAATTTCTAGACAGATACCAGGTACCAAAGTTAAATCAGGATCAGATAAATGACCTAAACAGACCCATATCCCTTAAAGAAATAGAA
>NC_034609.1:228437-248071 GCF_900095145.1 Mus pahari
GATGGAAAGATCTCCCATGCTCATGGATTGGCAGGATCAATATAGTAAAAATGACTATCTTACTTAATGCCATCTACAGATTCAATGCAATCCCCATCAAAATTCCAACTCAATTCTTCATCAAATTAGAAAGGGCAATTTGCAAATTCATCTACAATCGAAAAAAACCTAGGATAGCAAAAACTATTCTCAATGATAAAACATCCTCTGGTGGAATCATCATGCCTGACCTCAAGATGTACTATAAAAGAATTGTGATAAAATCTGCATGGTACTGGTACAGTGACGTACAGGTAGACCAATGGAATATAATTTAAGACCCAGAAATGAACCCACACACCTATGGTCTCTTGACCTCTGACAAGGGAGCTAAAACCATCCAGTAGAAAAAAGCATTTTCAACAAATGGTTCTGGCTTAAGTGGCGATTATCAAGTCGAAGTATGCAAACTGATCCATTCTTATCTCCTTGTACAAAGCTCGAGTCTAATTGCATCAAGGAACTCCACATGAAACCAGAGACACTGAAACTTATAGAGGAGAAAGTGGGGAAAAGCCTCGAAGATATGCACACAGGGGAAAAATTCCTGAACAGAACAGCAATAGCTTGTGCTGTAAGTTTGAGAATCAACAAATGGGACCTCATAAAATTGCAAAGCATTTGTAAGGCAGACACTGTCAATAAGACAAAGAGGCCACCAACAGATTGGGAAAGGATCTTTTCCAATCCTAAATCAGGCAGGGGGCTAATATCCAATATATATAAAGAACTCAAGAACATGGACTCTAGAAAATCATATAACCCTATTAAAAAATGGGGAATAGAGCTAAACAAAGAATTTTCAACTGAGGAATACCGAATGGCTGAGAAGCACCTGAAAAAAATGTTCAACATCCTTAATCATCAGGGAAATGCAAATCAAAACAGCCAGTCAGAATGGCTAAGATCAAAAATTCGGGTGACAGTGGATACTGTTGAGGATGTAGAGAAAGAGGAACACTCCTCCACTGTTGGCAGGATTGCAAGCTGGTACAACCACTCTGGAAATCAGTCTGGCAGTTCCTCAGAAAATTGGACATAGTACTACCAGAAGATCCAGCAATACCTTTCCTGGGCATATATCCAGAAGATATTCCAACTTGTAATAAGGACACATGCTCCACTATATTCATAGCAGTCTTATTTATAATAGCCAGAAGCTGGAAAGAACCCAGATGTCCCTCAACAGAGGAATGGATACAGAAAATGTGGTACATTTACACAATGGAGTACTACTCAGCTATTAAAAACAATGAATTTATGAAATTCTTAAGCAAATGGATGTATCTGTGGGATATTATCCTGAGTGATGTAACCCAATCACAAAAGAACTCACATGATATGCACTCACTTTTAAGCAGATATTAGCCCAGAAACTTAGAATATCCAAGGCACAATTTGCAAAACACATGAAACTCAAGAAGAAGGAAGACCAAAGTGTGGATACTTTGCTCCTTCTTAGAATGGGGAACAAAAATACCCATGGGAGGAGTTATAGAGACAAAGTTTGAAGCTGAGATGGAAGGAAGGACCATCCAGAGACTTCCCCACTGGGGGGATCCATCCTATATACAACCACCAAACCCAGACACTATTGTATATGCTAGAAAGGTTTTTCTGACCGGACCCTGATATAGCACTTTCTTGTGAGGCTATGCCAATGCCTGGCAAATACAGAAGTGGATGCTCACAGTCATCTATTGGATGGAACACAGGGCTCCTAAAGAAGGAGTTAGAGAAAGTACTCAAGGCGTTAAAGGGGTCTGCAACCACATAGGACGAACAACAATATGAACTAACCAGTACCCCCAGAGCTCGTGTCTCTTGCTGCATATGTAGCAGAGGATGGCTTAGTTGGCCATCATTGGGAGGAGAGGCCCTTGGTCTTGCAAAGATTATATGCTCCAGTACAGGGGAATACCAGGGCCAGGAAGCAGGAATGGGTGCGTTGGAGCACAGGGTGGGGAGAGGTTATAGGGGGCTTTGGCAATAGCATTTGAAATGTAAATGAAGAAAATATCTAATAATAAGAAAGATAATGACATACATTTTTTTTAAAAAAAGAATGTATTGCACTATATTAAAGAGAGAGAAAAAAAATCTTACATTTCCTATTTAGAAAAAATTTCTAGGTCACCCAAAATTTCCATGTTTTTGTGTATGTTTCCTGTGAAACTCTTCTACCAATCCATGTAGGACTTTAGGTCATATATGGAAATGTGTCTTCTTTGTAGAGTTCAAGAAAAATAATGTTTTCAACAAACAGGTGAAGCCAGTGACTATTCATGTGTGATTGAATGACACACTCAGCAAAGGTGAGGATTCCATGCTCTCTTCTCATGCTGGGAAGGTTGCTCTCAGCATATGACAGTGAATGGTAGAGGTAGAGGTTGGGAAACACTGAGAGAGGCGAGATGTGATATAGGAACCAAGCAGAAACATGTTCCAGTATTCTACAGCACAAATTATTCTTTCAGAAATAACTAGAAGTGTTTGATGCCTCTGAACATAAAGTAATAATGAGTAGATAAAAATGTTACTCTATTTGAATTTCATACACTGTGGAACTCTATTGAAATATGTACAATTTTCCATTAATATGTATCATTATTATCTACTACAAATGTTCATTGTTGAAAGAGATGGAAATACTAACTACCTCAGATCTATGGGTATTTCAAATCATTTCCCTACAACAAATGTGTATGAGTAAAATGTTCATAATAAACAAAAAAGATAACAGACATTGATAGCATCAACAACAAAGCTACTCCTTTGCATATTTCTTATCAATCAATCCAAAACCCTTTTCTAAGAACCTTCACTCATGGCTACTTGAACTGTTTAGGCTTGTGCTTAGCACCGCACCACAATGGAAGAATTGTCAGCAACAGAGGGGTTAACATCGTTAATGTAATGACCACTCCAACACTCACAAAAAGCAAAACAAAAAAACAAACAAACAAAAAACCCCCAACAAGTCTTTAATTTTCTTTCTTAATTTCAGTCTTAACCCATCATTCATTTGTTGAGGTTCCATGAGTTTGTAATCTTTCTGCTGCTTCTGTTGTTGATATCTAGATTTAACCCATAGTGTTTTGATAGGACGCAGGGTGTTACTCTAATTTTCTTGTATCTGTTAATATTTGCTTCTCATTTTGAATATATAGTCCATTTTGGTGAAATTTTCATGAAGTGCAGTGAAGAGGTATCCTCTGTTGGGTTTAAGTGGAATGTTTTGTAAATAACTGTTAGGTCCATTTAGATGATAGCATTTGTTAGCTCCAGAGTTTCTCTTTACTTTTTGTTTGGATAATCTGTCTATTGGTGAGACAGACTTGGTGAAGTCTCCCATTATCAGTGCTTGAGGACTGTATGTGATTGAAACTGTTGTAGTATCTCTTATATGACCCAGGTACCCTTGTGTTTGGTGCACAGATGTTAAAAATTGCAATGTTCTCTTGGTGGATTTTTCCTTTATAAGTATGTAGTGTCCTTCCCTATCTCTTATTAGCTTTTGTTTCAAGTCTACTTTATTGGATATTAAAATGGCTATACCAGTTTGCTTCTTAGGTCCACTTGACTGGAGTATCTTTTTGTTCCTTTACCCCAAGATAATGTCTATCCTGGATATTGAGTTTCTTGAATGTAGCAGAAGGATGTTGTTGCAAGATATCAATGAGCAGCGTTTGTTGATTCCTGTTATTTTGTTGTGTTGTGTGTGTGTGTGTGTGTGTGTGTTTATCCTATTTTGGTCTTCTGGGTCTGGGATTATTTATTCCTTGTGTTTTCTTGTGTGTGGTTAACCTCTTTAGTATGGAGTTTTCTTTCTAGAAACTTCTTTACAACTGGACTTGTAGGTAGATATTGGTTAAATTGGGCTTATCATGGAATGTCTTATTTTCTCCATCTATTGTGATTGAGTGTTTGGCTGGATATAGTAGTCTGGGATGGCATCTGGGGTCCCTTAGAGGCTGTAGAACATCCATGCAGGCCCTTATGGCTTTTAGAGTCTCTGTTGAGAAGTCAAGTGTCATTTTAATAGGTATTCCTTTATATGCTTCTTGTGCGTTTTCCCTTTTTTGTTTTTTGTTTGTTTCCCTTTTTGTTTGCAGCTTTTAATGTTTGTTTCTTTGTTCTATACATTTAGTGTTTTGATTACTTTGTATTAATGAGGCTTTCTTTTCTGTTACAGCCTTTGGTGTGCTGTGCTTCTGGTACATTGATAAACATCTCCTTCCTTAGGTTTGGGAGATTTTCTTCTTTGATTTTATTGGCAATGTATGCAATGTGTTTGTCTTTGGTTTCTATTTTTTCTATTCCTAATACTTTTAGCTTTGGTATTTTTACAGTGTACCATTTTGTTTTCTGGATGTTTTATTCCAAGTCTTTTTTAGATTTAACTTTTATTTGAGAAAGAGACCCATTTCTTCTATTGTGTATTCAGTGTCTGGAAGTCTCTTCTATCTCTTTTATTCTGCTGATGAGACTTGATTATTAGGTTCTTGTTTAAATTCCTACATTTTTCATCTCTAGGTTTCTCTCAGTTTGTATTTTCTTTACTTTCTTCTCTTTCTACTATCAGATCTTGGACTGTTTTTATTCATTTTCCTTTACTTTTTTTTGTTTAGTAATTTCCTCTTTATGGACCTCTATTATACTCATAAATATTATTTTAAGGTCTTTTTTTTTTTCTTGTGCTTCAGTTACATTGCAATACCCAGGGCCTGCTGTGATAATGGTTGCTGACTATAGTGGAAACATATTGTTTTAGCTATTTTTTATGTTTTTATGCTGGAACCTAGACATCTGGTCTTGGGAAGGTTGAAATTCTAGGTGCTAATATTGTGACTTGGTTTAGTTGTTTTCTCCCTTGGATTCTGACACCCTTTCTGGTTTTTAGGAGGATGTAGTGGTTGTGTGTTTTGGGTGGGGGGTCATGTTCTTCTGGGATCATGCTAAATATAATAATTGGAGGTTCTGGCTAAAATGTATTTCTAGGTATTGGGAGCTGACACTTAGCGATGGAGTTGGGGCTAGAAGGGGGGACTACAGAGTGGACCTACAGGAGGGAGAAGAGCTTTGTTAAATCAGAATCTGACTACTTCCCTTGGAATGAAGACAGTGTGGAGAAACCACATCAAGTGTTCTGCTACAGAGCTGGGAATGAGATTTGAGCTTTGGATTTGGAGAAGGAGGAGGAGAGTGAAGACCTGAAGATCCCTAGCTGCTTTGCTGGTCTACTTGCTTCTCTGGCAAGCTTGGTTGTTCCAAGGGCTGGAACTGGTCCCCAGGGAATACCTGCTGGAGTCTTGGGCAGAGACAAGGGGTGAGTTGGTGTTAGGAAGGTTGAAGAAGATGTGTGAAGAAGACCCACTGGAGATGGAGTATAGAGGAAGGGGAGGCCACAGCAGGTGATCTGCTACAGAACTAGGGGTAAGATGGGATAGAATGGGGTTGTAGGTGTGGGAGATAAGATTTGGAGGAGAGGGAAAACTTCTCCAACTTTTCCAAAAAATTTTCTTTGGTGATTCTCTCATTTCTTTTGTTTTCATGTCAACTTTAGAAAATTTTCATCTATTCATATAGGGACTCTTAGTTATTATTTTCATAAAATTATGCTTAATTTGGGATGTTGTAGTTTAAATAATATTGAACCCAACAGGCACATATATTTGAAATCTTAGTCATCACTAATTGGGAAGAATTAGGAGGTATGACCTTATTGAGCATGTGTGACTTTGTTGGAGGAAGTGTATCTCTGGGGATGAGCTTTGAGGTATCAATAATCCAAACTAGGTCCAGTATTGCTATCTTTCTTCTGCCTGTGGATCCAGACCTAGAACTCTCAGCCGCTTCTCTAGTACTGTGTCTGCCTTGTACCACCATGCTTCCTGCATGATACTGGATTAAACTAAACCATTTTCAAAAAATGATGAAGTCCACAGTTAAATGCTTTCTCTTATAAGAATTGCTGTACTCACAGCATCTCTTTACAGTAATAGTACACTGGTTAACACAGGAGAGAACTGGCAAGTTTACTTTATCAGTCTTCTACTCTATGACAACAGCCTATCATTTCATTACTTAGATACTCTCTGTTTCTTTTCATCAACCCTGTGTAATCAGTCCTACCTATTCTTTGTTATATTTACATCTATTTATACATTTTGCTTTTTGACTGATGGTAAATTTTGCCATATTTTAATTTTTTAGTGTTTGTAGTTTCATTACTACATTAAAGATAGACATTCATTTTTCATCTTGTGTAATATTATTTTCCTAATTTAATTTGTGACTCTAGGACATTTCTGTATCTATTAACATAGTTCTTCAACTACAAATAGTGAATTATACGCCTTCCTTCCCCACAATATATTCTCTGTTTCTTTATATTGTCTGATTGTTGTGGCTAGAATTTTCATTTTTCTTTTGAGAAGGGTAACAAAAATTATTGACAATATCTCCATTGTAGGGAAAATATTCTATTGATCATTAGTCATGATAATCATATAGTTTTCATAGTACCTTCTATCAAATTAAAAATATTCTCCTCTATGCCTATATTTTTAGTTTTTCTTTATTATGAATATATATTGTCTTGTTGGTTTTGTATGTTGGTCAATAAGATCATGCATTTTCCCACTTTAGTTTGTAAATATAGTAATCTAGTTGCTTGGTTTTTGAATATTAATTTATCATTAGACCTCTGGAGAAAGTCTCCTTGGTTATGGCATATAGTCTGCAAATACTCTCTAAGTTTTCTTTGTGATTATATTAGGAGTTTCTGGGTCTACTCTTGGGGGCTATAGTGCTTGTTTGATATTGTTATTTATTAGTACAATTGTGTTTTCTAGTTTGGTAAAATAAACTTGTATTTCCTCTTCTCCTGTATTCTAGAACAGATTTTTACACTTTTGTTAACATTTGTTAGCATTTTTCAATGAATCCAAATTGTCTGGCTCTTTTTTCAAAGGTGCTTTTTTCAAAGCTATTCAAAGGATGGGCTTATAAATAGATGAATATTATTATATCTTATAATTTTCTAAGAATTATCCTGTTTTGTTTGTTATACCATATCTGTGCATAAAGAATTATTTGTATTTCATCATGATCATCATCATCATTTTATTTCTTCAGGACCTGTAGAACATTCCTGTTTTATTTTTGGTTTTAACAGTTTTACTTTTTAAGTTTGTACTTTATATTTGTCAGTTATATTAATACTAAAGAACCGGAATTTTGCTTTTGTCTTTGTCCTTTTTCTAGACTTTCAGGTAGCAACACAAATTCCTATTATCTGTCTCTGCTCTTCTTTCTCCGTATTTCCTTTGTAACAGGTTCTACCTGTGGGGGTTAGGTTCTGTTTCCATGCTGGACTGTTTGGACTGTAGACACAGAACACTAGAGAAGTCTTCTCTTTTCTAATACAAGAATCAGTGCTTTACATTTCCCTCAAAACATTTCTGTAGTGAGCCTCCCACATATGTGTATATTCACATTATCTCTAAATTAATGTTTGATAGTTGTACATATTTGTAGGATATGGTATGATAATTTGAGATAATTAGATAATTTAGCTCTTGAAACATTTACTCTTTTCGTTTTAAACTCTCCTAGCTCATTGAAATATGCAATGAGATCTGTTAGTCAGTCACTCTTAGCCTGATAGTGGCACACATCTTTAATCTCAGCACTAAAGAGGCAGAGAGGCAGAGAGGTAGAGAGGCAGAGAGGCAGAGAGGCAGAGAGGCAGAGAGGCAGAGAGGCAGAGAGACAGAGAGGCAGAGAGGCAGAGAGCGAGGCAGAGAGAGAGGCAGAGAGGCGGAGAGGCGGAGAGACAGAGAGGCAGAGAGGCAGAGAGCGAGACAGAGAGAGAGGCAGAGAGGCAGAAAGGCAGACAGATCTGAGTTTGAAAGCAGCATGGTCTATATAGTGAATTCAAGGACAGTCATGGCTACACAAAGAAACCCTGTTTTGAAAAGCCATATATATATTATATATATATAATCTTTAAGAATAATAGTCACTCTGTTGTGGTTTTAAATAGTATGCTATACTGTCAATATACTAAACTAAACCACACAATATAGTCATTTTATAGCATTTTTTATCCCTATTCTGCTTTCTAAGTCTATGAGGTCAACTTTTATTTTATTTTTTGTTTTTATTTCTACATAAAAGTGAGATTATTAGTTTTCCTTCTGTACCTGTATTATTTTATGTACATTCTGTCATTCAGTTCCATCTATGTTCAACAAATGACAAGATTATCTTTTTTGATTGATTCTGTATCTTGGCAATTATTAATAATGTTGCAGTAAGTATTGAGGTTCAGTTTACTACTTGCTATATTGATTTTCTCTATTTACATATGTACCTAGTAATAAGTTTCTAGATAATACTGTGGTTGTATTTCTATCTCTTATGTTGAAGAATCTTTATGTTGGTTTAAATAATGTCTTACTAATTTAAAATCCTTCAAACAGTATATAGATTTTTAATAATAAACTTAAATTTTAATTAATCATGCTAACTTGGGTAAGTTAGGGTCTCCTTATGATTTCATTAGTAGTGTTTTAAATATTTTTCATGTCCATGTTGGTACTCTGTATACCATTTTGGGAGAGATAGCTCTTTAGAATATTTGCCTATTTTAATGGGATTTTCAACATTGATTTTTATTTTTTGCTATTTTTATGTTCTATATTCATTCAAGATATTAATGCCTGTTAGATGAATGATTTGAAAACATTTTTCTTGTTCTGTAGGATTTCTCTTCACTCTGTTGATAATTTCCATAGATGTGTAGAACTTTTCTTAGTTTAGTATACTCCTGTTTGTCTACTCTCTTTTTTGTCTTTTGTGTTTTATGTAAAAATATAGCAACCCCTATGCCAGTTTCCTTATTTATCTTAGGTTGTGTGTGTGTGTGTGTGTGTGTGTGTGTGTGTGTGTGTGTGTGATAGTTACAAAACCTTAAACTTAAGTACTTGATCCATTTTGAGTTGGTTTTGTATATGGTTAGTCAGAAGGGTGTAGTTCAATTCTGCCTTTCCAGGTTTTTCAGCATCAATTGAGGAAAGTGTCATTTTCTCCATATATGCTCTGGCACAGTCTTTAAAAACCAGTTGAGGGTTGGCTGTGGATGTATAGGTTTATTTCTGGATTCTCTCTTTTATTCTATTGATCTGTTCACCCATTTTTTAATGCCAATACTATGCTATTTTGATTCTTACAGCTTTGAAAATGTTTGAAGTCATGGTGGTGTTTCCATCTTTGATTTTTTAATATTTCTCTTTGTTCAAGACTGTTCTTATTATTTGGGAGCTGTAATACCAATGGTCAGTTTGGAGGATTTATAATCATCATGGAGACAAATGCCTGGGCATACCTGAGGAAGTTTCTAGATATAGTTAATCAAGGTAGGAAGACTTACCTTAAGTGTGGGAAGTACCATTTCAGTTAATAAAGTTCTGGACTGAATAGAAAGTAGAAAGACTGCTCCTCAGTCTTTGTCTCTTTTTGCCCATTTGCTGTACCCATCACGAGATCAATTGTGAGAAGCATCTGCTATAGCTTATGCCATGAGTGACTGCACCATCAAACCATGAGCCAAAACTGCTAGTTTATTCCCACAGTAATTAAATGGCATTGGATCTGGCAGACATGAAACTGCCTAGTGGTGGGGACTGAGTACTTGATGGTGAGAAAAACAAATTTCTTCTATCACAGCATCTTAACTTGCTACACGAGAAATACATACTAACATAAATATCCAAACCTTTTAAAATGTATGCTTTACTCTTTGGAAAGAGAGAAAATTGCAAATATTTTGCTTCATTTTTCAGAGTATAGTTTTTTAATGGAAGTAAAAGTGTTTTATTCTATTCCAAAGCTTGTCAGTGCTTCAGGTTTGAAAGTCGAGAAGGTGACATATATTATAAAGTTAGCCAACTTGCTCAGCTAATTATATTCTTACTATATTCAAGAAAAGTGAGAAAAATAATTTAAATGTCTCAGAGTACTTTTTTCTTAACCACTTTTTAGGTATAATAAGAAATCTGGGGCAGCCTCTGTGATCTAACAGCACACACACACACACACACACACACACACACACACACCATATTATATTATGTGTGTGTATGTATATATGTATTTATGTATGTGTGTGTGTTTCTCCCTGAAGACCTGCCAGGTACCTGCCAGGAACCCTTGAGCTATATCCCATAGAGCCTGGAGACATAAGTCTGTGATGTTCTGAACTGTGGTTGGAGAAGCTGATTTCTGAAGAGGGTTGTGGTTAATGGAGAGACTCATAATTTCAAAGTGCTAGGGATCAGTAACTGAGTAATCAGCCATGGGTGGGTCATCTGTGTCATCTCCAGAAGCCCAGGGGACATCTCTGAGGAAGGGACCATTGGAAAGGCAGAAGAGATCTTTGGGGAAAAGAAAGAAAGGGTAATTCAGGTCATGTGACATGAAAGCAAGGGGTTTATTGGAGAGAGGAGTATGGGGACTGGAAATAGGAGGATATGATCAATAAGTACTAAGTATGTTTGAATATTCCACCATAAGATTTATTGCTTTTATCTGCTAACTTAGAAAGGAAACAAAAAGGGGACCAGAGAGAGAGCTCAGCAGTTAGGAGCATTTGCTGTTCTTGCAGAGGATTTGGACCTTGTTACTGGGATGCACATGGTGCTTCACATCTGCCCATTAACTCCAGTTCTAGGGTTTTAAGTACCCTTTTCTTTTTTTACCTCTATGGGTATCAGGGACAAACTTGTATGCAGGCAGAAACTCATATATATAATGTAAAAATAAATAAATCTTTAGAAATTTTGTCAAAAGAACGAAACCAACATTGAAAAAGGGGCATGCTAATTTGTCTTCGCATTGCTTACATAGTTGTGATATTAAAACAACATGCACTGTGGCTTCTAGAGGAGTTGTATGTTTTTCAGTATAGAGTAGATACTTTTAAAAGACTTTGAACTGCAATATTAGTTTGCCTTATTTTCTGTTTTTAACACATAATAATAGAAAATTGAAAATGCAATGCATGCAAAAATTCTTAAAAGAAATTAAAAGAAAGAATATTATTTACTAGGTATTTGCTATATTACAAAAGAAGATAGAAAGTTATTTAGTTTCTGTTCTACAAGATAGTGTTTGAATAAGGAACCAACCAGAAATCTAGAGTAACAAAGCCTAGAGATCTTAGCACTCAGGCTTATTAGACTGAACAGCATTTACTTCATGGCAAATTCTGTAGTTGTTCAATGTGTATTCAGTCTGGATAAAATCCAAAATCTGAGTTAGTTAGGAAAGCTCACATTGTCATATTAATATTGGCACTAACTGACACTTTAGGAAGTTTGTTTAACTGCATTCTAAATCCTTAAATATAGGGTAGATAACTGGCAGAATCCCCCAGATAAAGAAAAATAGGGGCCAGGGATAGTATTGCAGGGGTGTGCACATGATACCAATTAACTGTTTTGGTCAGTGATATTAAGCTCATGCTTAAATCATCATTCTAACTTTTAATATGTTCATTCTTAACTTATTTAAATGAGCCCTTCTTAGTGCTAATGATTAGTGAAGCAGCTGAAAAGAATCATTAAGTGGCCATTACATGATGGCATGGCAGTTTTGTCTTTTGGCTGGATGTAGGAAGAAATGTGGATTAGGTCTTAGTCATATTAGCATCTCATTGTGCCAGATTTGGAGGGATCATTAGAGAAGCCAGTTTGAATAGGGAACTTGTTGCCTACAGGAGATCTCATGTCACTCTTGGCCATTAGGTACCTTTCCACTATGGGGTGTAGACCCTATGCCCACATAAAGTTTCCTTTCCTAAGATAAACATTCTAGATCAAAAGCCCAGTTTTTAATTTACAAATTAGTTCAATCATTGCCCCAGGTTCCCCTTTTAATTATCCCATGAATCAGCATCCAATAACTCTAGTCCCTTGATTCTTAGAAAGAGACAGCAAGCATAAGCATAGACAATAAGATAGCAGAGTGAAACCCCACCCTGAAATTACCATTCCTACTATGCCCATTCCTGGACCTGAATTCCCCCTGTCCCAGGCTGACCTTGAACTAAGGAATCTATCTGCTTTTGTAAGCACAAACAAACAACTTAGCTGGATGTAATCTTGCTCTATGATCACCACTCTCTGTTTATCTGTTTATCTCCTTTCTTAGTATCTTTCTGACAAACTCGCTCATAGTGAAGCTATCTCTGTTTTTTTAGATATGTGAAACTAATACAATTCACATTGCATCCTTATATTTTGCATAGTTGAGAAATAATGTATTTTTGAATTCACATTTTCAGCATTCTATCCCAAAGTCTTATGGGCTATCCTGAAGGCCACAGAATTCTACCAGTTTTCTGAGACACTGATATTGAAAGACCCACAAAGTGAGGACTGCCCCAAGTTCTGACTCAGGAGAGGCGACACCCCAAATCACTGACAAGAAATGGCCTTGATGCAAACTACAAGAGGACTTTTTATTCCAGGAGCGCTCTGGGGCCCACAGTCGTACACAGGGCAGAGGTAGAGGACCGTGGACCCCGAGTAGTTGGGAAAGGGGTTATTTGAAGGAAAAAACCACAACCCAAGTGGGTAGGGAGGGCGTTATTGGAAAATGCCGAAAATACCAGTAAAAAATCACATGAGGGTACTAAAAATCACAAGGAGAAACTCCCTGCATCTCAAGATTGTTCTCAAGATTTTAATCTAACTTTTGTTCCTGGAACAGGGTCACTGAACTGGCTAACCTACATTCTTGGTGCTAGGAGGTCTGAATTATTCCTAGTCTTTCATCTCCCCAATTCTTCTAGTACCTAGTTCTAATCATAGAAGTAGATTTCAGTATCTTCATAATATTGATTTTCTTGACTTTAAAGTATGATATTGTTGGCATAACATTAGAATCTGAGCAGCACTCACTCTTTTTTTTTTCTTTTTAATAAAGGTAACTAGCTTATTTAACACACATGGACCTATAATTAAAAGCAGAAGCAAAGGTAGATATCAAAGTAGTCATTCAAGGAGATCTACTAAACTAGCTCTGGAACCATCCCTGATGTGCTTTTCTGTCTCTGTCCTTTGTCTAACCTTTCTCTAAGTTTACTCATGGAGTCTTTAATTACTCCTTAGTTGTCTACATAAAAACAGCACTCTTCTCTGAGAGCAGCACATAATCTTCCTTCTTTTAAGAATAACAAATTTAATCCCCTTCTATTTTGTAAGACTACTTCTGAAAGGGAAGTCAGACTCTTCAAGCTTGGAAATAGATTGTTCCAGAGCCTTCAAATCTTCATCCAAGGCTATTCTTAATTAATTAATGTACTGAGGGGCCTGTATTAGGGCAGTGGTGCCTATCCCAACACTGGCAGCTACCCTGAGACCCAGGATTACTGCTAGTGTCAAATAGACAGACTCTCTCCGAAAACGGGTTGGGTACTTGTCAAACTCTTCTTTAGATGGTTCCAGGGCCTGCTTCATGTGGGAGGTATGGATCCGAGCTATCTTTACCGCTGTAGGGGTCATCAAGAGTACCAAGTATGGCCCTTTCCAGCGAGGTTCCAGATTCCTCACTCGATGGTGTCGGACTAGGACGGTGTCTCTGACCTGGAACTGGTGGGGCACGTCTAGACTCTCAGTCTCATAGGCCTCTTTCAGTTGTTCCCAGGCTTGGCATCTCACTACCTCAAGGGCCTTTAGGTGGGCAAACAAGGGTTTAGAGAGAACAGCATTAGGATCAAGTACTCCACCTGACTCAGTGAGCAGTGGTGGTTCCCCATAGAAGATCTCATAAGGGGTGAGTTTAAATCGCCCTCGAGTGTTCTGAACTCGGAACAGGGCAAAGGGAAGGAGGGTTGTCCAGTCATTCCCGCCAGTCTCAAAGGCCAATTTTGTTAGGGTCTCTTTTAGGATTCTATTCATCCTTTCTACCTGACCTGAGCTCTGGGGTTGGTAAGCACAATGTAATTTCCAATTAATCCCCAACTGGGTGACCAGTCCCTGACTTACCTGGGCAATAAAGGCAGGTCCATTATCAGACCCGATTACTGTGGGTATCCTGAACCTTGGGAAGATTTCTTCTAGGATCTTCTTGGCTACCACATTGGCCATCTTAGTCTTGGTAGGAAAAGCTTCTCCCCAGTCTGAAAAGGTGTCTATAATCACTAATAAGTACTTGTTGCCGTATCTAGCTGGCCTATTTTCTGTAAAATCTACCTCCTAGTAGGCCCCAGGCTGGTTACTCCTGAGCCTCTTCCCAGGAGTATACATGGAGTGTCCTGCACTAGTCATAGCATAGGCCTTGCAACATTTGACTATTTCCTCTGCCAAGTCAGAGAGTCTTATAACATAGTAGTCAGAAGACCTAACCACACATTTTAATTTCTTGGTCCCAAAGTGGGTCAAGTAATGTAAGTTGGTAACATACTTGCATCCTTCTTCCCATGGAAGACTAGTTTTCCTTCTTCTGTTTCTACTACCCCATATGGGGTTTCCTTCGTCAGTTCTAATTTGTCCATAATTTGATAGTCCTCAGGGGTGTATCTAAAGCTGGTCTCTCTGACATCACAATAATCTTTAGGTTCCTTGACTGCCAGGATCATTGCTCCTTGGGCTGCCTGTTTGGCAGTTAGGTCTGCCATCTGATTCCCTTTAGCCAGAGCATCTTGAGTTTTCTGATGTCCTGGACAATGTATAATGACCACCTTTTTTGGCAAGTGTATGCCCTCGAGGAGGCTCAAAATTTCCTCTTTATTTTTTATGTCTTTCCCTGCAGATGTCAACAGCCCTCTTTGTCTGTATATTGCTCCGTGTATATGGACAGTGGCAAAAGCATACCTGCTGTCAGTGTAGATGTTGATAGACTTCCCCTCTGCCATTTGTAAAGCTTGTATCAAAGCCATAAGTTCAGCTTTCTGGGCCGACGTCCCTTCAGGGAGGCTGCTGGCCCAGATCACTTGCTTCCTGTCCACCATTGCTGCTCCTGCCTTCCACTTACCTTTAACCAAGAAGCTACTGCCATCTGTGTACCAGCTCGGACTCCTAGGCCAAGGCTGATTCTTCAGATCATTTTGAGTACCAGTTTCTTCTGCCAGCATGTCAGCACAGTGATAAGTAGGTAAAGATTCATCGGTTTCGGGCAGTAGGGTAGCAGGATTGAGGACAGCAGGGGGAGTGAAGGTCACTCATTCAGTCAACAAAAGGCTCTGATAATGTGTCATATGAGCACTGGTCATCTATCAGACAGGGGGCTGTCAGATAAAGCTTTCAAGAGAATGGTGTGCCACTACAGTTATTTGCTGTCTCAGAGTGAGTTTATCAGCATCCTTGACAAGCAATATGGCAGCAATAGCTTTCAGGCAAGAAAATCACCCACTGGCAACAGGGTCTAACTTCTTGGATAGGTAAGCCACTGGCCTTTTTCAAGGTCTCAAAGTCTGATTAAGGACTCCTCTGGTGACCCCTGCTCTCTCATCCACATAAAGACTGAAAGGCTTGGTTAGGTCAGGCAAGGCCAAGACTGGAGCTGTCAGTAGGGCCTTTTTAACTTCTTCAAAGGCTTTCTGGTGATCTGGGGTCCACACAAACACCCCCTCCTTGGTTAGGGGTACAACAGGGCAGCTAAGGTCACAAACCCAGGTATCCAGAGTCTGCAGAAGCCAGTGGTGCCCAAGAAATCTCTTACTTGCCTTGGTGTAGTTGGGGTAGGAGTGATCTGCTGCCATGTATGTGATATATTCTTAATATCCTCAAGGCTCAGGGACCTTTGCAGAAGAGAGGCCAGGAAAAGTTGCAAGACCTAGAGGTGGTGGGATGTTTAAAGAAACAGAATTTCCCCCCAGACACAACAGGGCAAATGAACTCACAATGATCATGACAACAAGTATCCTCTTTTCATTGAACATTTTTAAAAAGCATGCAATCCCTGCAGAATAATACATTTAAGTTTTTTATAGTCATAGAATTATAAATTTCATAATGGACATATTAGCATATAAATATATGTATTTGAATCTGTGATTACTTCCCTGTATAGATTTCTTGAAAGGTTAATGGATCAAAAGACAATATTTGCTAAGGCTCAGGATATTCCTTTAAAAGGTCAGATGACTATACACTTAATCATATATTTAACCTGACCAAACACTCAGACAGATGGAATGTGGTTTTTAGTCACAAAACTTTAAGCTTTTGAAATAGGAAACATAGGGTCATCATGCTAAAGAAATGCCATTCTTTCCTTTAAATAAACTTTTTTAATATTACCCACAATTAGAACAAAATAATTAATCCCTTAGCACCATTTTTATTTTTAATGAGAATAATAAAATATATTGCCTCAGCAACTGTCATCCAGAACAAGAATGCATGCTTGTTTTGTCTACTGAAGTCTTTTTATCACTGAGCATGAAACTCCTTGAAGTGAGCATTAAAAATCACATGAACCCTTAGCATCTGCCCTGTGGGCTCTTCATTCAACTGTAAAATAGTTCTGAGCAGATGCAGGCGAAGCTTTGCTGTAAAAAGTCTGGAGCCAAGTAAATAACCACAAGAAAATGATAAAGATGATAAAAGAACTATATCAGTCTGTATGTCTTACCTCCCAGATTAAGTAAGGATTCATTCTGTAATAAGATACAACATAATATAGTTTAATAAGCCTATTGTAGTAAGGAGAAAATTTGAGAGACAATATGGCATTTTTTTTTTTTTGTGGGGGATATAACTATTTTAAGATGGTCTTTGTTTTATTCTTTTGTCTGAATTTTATTTGTAGTCTGAGGTAAACAGTATTGCCTTTGAGTGGGGGCATATATTAAGGTGGTAGGTTTACAATAAAGATATGTTTCTCTGTCTGTCTGTCTATCTCTCTTTCTCTGTGTGTGTGTATGTATGTATGTATGTATGAATGTATGTATATATGTATGTATGTATGTATTTATCTTTTTTCCCTCAGAAAGCACCTGATACAATTGTAACACTCAGGTAGCTTGTTATCCACTTAAATGTAGCCTCAGATGTAGACAAGAATTTAATTTTCCTACTGGGCAACTTTTTACATAAAGTATCTAAAAGGCTCAAGTTTGTCAGCTATTGTGTTTGTAACTCCTAAGTGCTAAGGAATACCACAGAGGATTTACATATCTTCAGCCTAAAGTAGAAATGTAATTCAGTGCCTGAGTCTCCTATTTCCCATATGACCCCTGGCCTCTATTTAAGTGCTCCTGTTGCTGAGTAACCTTATGCTGATGAGGGGTGAGAAAGTATTGGGATAATCCTATTATAGACAGAAATGTCATATGCTAGATTCAGATTCTGCCTGCTGAGACTCTTGGCAACAAACAGTCAAGTTCCTGAGGTATGCGTAGGCTGCTCAGAATATTGATTCTAAATAGAATTTTAGTTTAACTTTATAAGATACTGCTCAAAAAGTTTTAAAGAGATACAGTGATATCATTAATCTTTTTCTTTAGTTTTTTTCTTTCTGTCTTAGTTTTAAAAAATATACTTCAACTAGTCTAAACACATGATTAAAAAAATCATAGGGTGGCACATACTTTTAATCTAAGCACTAAGGAGGGAGAGGCAGCTGGATCTCTGTGAGTTCAAGGCCAGCCTGATCTACATAGCTAGTTCCAGGACAGCCAGGGATACACAAAGAAACCCTGTCTCAAAACAAACAAACAAACAAATCATATGATTCTTTTAAAATGTGATTTATATATTAAATTAAAATTTTGAATTATTAACTCTGATTTTTATTGGTAGAGATAATGATATGAGGAAAGCCATTCTGTTAGCATTACAGTTAGCCCAGTCTCTAAGTTGTAGGGGATTTCAAAGAGATTGTGAAATCATGTCAGTATTGGAACCTGTATTTCCCATTTTAAAATCAAAATAAAAGTTTAATTGGAAGTAAAATATAGTATGTGTTTCTTAGAGTTTTACTGCTGTGAAGAGACACCATGACCAGGGTAACTCTTGTAAGGACAATATTTAATTGGGGCTGGCTTACAGGTTCAGAGGTTAAGTCAAGATGGGAAAATTACATTGTCCAGGCAGGCATGGTGCAGGAGGAGCTGAGAGTTCTACATCTTCAACATAGGCTGCTAGGAGAAGACTAGCTTCCAGGCAGCTAGGATAAGGGTCTTAAAGCCCACACTCTCAGTGACATAACTACTCCAACAAGGCCACACCTACTCAAACAGGGCCACATTTCCAAATAGTCCCACTCCTTGTGTCAAGAATATACAAACCCTCACAATGTGTAACTTGAACATTATCTCCATTGAATTGTCTAGGTTAGTAATGTTCTGTACAGGCTGGAAGTGATTTTCTTTAAGACACAAGACTAATTATCTCATTCATTTCAGATTTTGTTTTTCTATTCCCCATATAACTTAAGATAGGCCAGATATGTAAGTTAAAAATAATAATTCTCTAAGCTGTAGAAGACATATATACTTGTAAGATTGTGTTCTGTGTTATTTATATCTCCTATTTATTTTTTCAAAATATTTGCATATAAGTCACTAGTTTTCCCAAACCAGCTTTATTTTGTTATCTTAATGATAAAAACTAATGATCAGCCATGATGATAACACAGTTTGGTTCACTGCTTCGTATTCTGAACTAAAGCACAAATTATAGTACTGAAAATTCACCAGTCTTAAAATAGGATGAGATGGGTCAAGATAAGGTAATATTCACTGGGACTGATGACCAGCATCATCCACAGGTACAATGTGCTATTTTCAGTGTCTTTTAGAAGTCATTTTGTGAGAACAGGGCTGAATATAGTAATGATAAAATGAATAAAATAAAATAATATATTCTTGCACTTAAGACTCAGGGAACAACACAGATGGCTGGATAGGTGATAAGAGCCAGGTAAGTCAGAAGTCTCCTATAAGATTGTGTCTACTAAAAATGGCTGCCTAGACAAGACCCTAGCAATGACAATATAAATGCACATGTTAATGTAGAAGGGGAAATCTCACTGCATCTCTTTCCTGGATAAAGGACTATAACTAACCAATGACTGTTGAGAGAGGGACACGTGATTAAGTCTTTCTCATGATGAGCCTCCTAACTGGTAATCCAATATGAAGCGTTAAATCCTGAAAACATATACACACAATAAAAACGGACTAGTAGGCTACATTTATTTATTTGTATATCTCTCTTTATATATGCAACAACAGTAATCAAAGAAAAAGAAGCCATCAATTTGAAAGGGCATGAGAGGAAGATATAGAAGAGGTTGGAGAAAGGAAACAGAAGGAAGTGATGCAACCATACTTTACTTAAAACATATTTATATACAATTAAAATAATTTGAAAATGTACATTGTTAGTATGTTGATGTGAAGTCAGGAGCTGATCGTTCATGTTAGTATGAAAATTGCATTATAGAGAAAATTTTCACTAAAACCAAAAAATGTATCTGTCAAGGTTTCTTAAGAAAGACGCCATTATATTGAAGAGTACTGGATGATAGTGTCTGGACTACATGTCATTTCATGAAGATCTGGATGATAGTGTCTG
>NC_034609.1:248671-250941 GCF_900095145.1 Mus pahari
GATGATAGTGTCTGGACTACATGTCATTTCATGAAGATCTGGATGATAGTTTAAAATGTATAAGTTTCTACTATGGCAATAGGTGATTTTGACTGATTAACATAATTTTACTAGATTTGACCTCTCCTTATTTTTTCTTTAAACTGTTGTGTGTAATGTGTATTAGATTTAGAAAAAAATATAAACATAAATCAAAAGGAAAATATCAGAGCTGTTATCATAGTTTATTTGTACCTTTTTTTGCAGCACAAATGCCATATTAGTAAAATCATGTAAATGTAGTGTGTGGATAGCACTCAGTAAAGAAAATGGCCAAGTACTGCTGCATCAACCCCTGCCTTCTTCCTCCACTTTCCCTGTGAGCATAGAAGCAGCAGCTAGCAGCCAGGGTCACTGAATTTCAATAACCAGGAATTTATGGTCATTGAACTTTTTTTTTTTTTTTTTAGACAAAACATCATGGTATTTAATCAAAACAATAGAAAAGCACATACAGCCAGGAAGCAGAAAGATGAGTGCTGGTTCTCATGCTTTCTCCCCCTTTCCTTTCCTTTTCTTTTTTTTTTATTAGATATTTTCTTTATTTACATTTCAAATGTTATCCCCTTCCCTAGTTTCCCCTCTGAAAAAAACCCTATCCCTTCCCCCTTTCCCCTGCTCCCCATCCAACCCACTCCCATTCCCAGTCTTGGCATTCCCTTCATTCCCTTGGCATAGAATCTTCACTGGACCTAGGACCTCTCCTCCCATTGATGACCTACTAGGCCATCCTCAGCTACATATACAGCTAGAGCCACATGTCCCACCAAGCGTTTTCTTTGATTGGTGGTTTAGTTCCAAGGAGCTCTGGGGGAACTGGTTAGTTCATACTACTATTCTTCCTATGGGGCTTCAGACCCCTTCAGCTCCTTGGGTACTTTCTCTAGCTCCTTCATTGGGGACCTTGTACTTTGTCCAATGGATGACTGTGAGCATCCACTTCTGTATTTGCCAGGCACTGGCAAAGGCCCTTGGGAGACAGTTATATCAGGCTCCTGTCAGCAGGCTCTTGTGGAGTTAGAGAGACAAAGTTCAGAGCAGAGTCTGAAGGAATGACCATACAGAGACTGCCCCACTTGGGGATCCATCCCATAAACAACCACCAAACCCAGACACTATGGCAGATGCCAACAAGAGTCATTGAACTTCTTAACTCACCAATCTGAGAACCAATTCCTGTACCTATGGGGACCCAGGAAATGTCCTATTTTCATCAAGCATTTGTGTAATGCTTAGATTCTTTCATAACAGTTCTCTCAGTTGTGGGGTGATGGTTGCAAAATAAATGTTCTATCCTTTTTAGAAAATTATGGAAAAACAGTTTGAATTGAGCTTTTCTAATATAAAACTCTGTCCAAAATACTCCAGGGTCCAAATGAGGGATCATATGACAGGAACAAGGGGAAAAGCCCATGACATGAAGGTTTATTTTATGTACAGAATTACACACACATAGAATTACACACACACACACACACACACACACACACACACACACACACACACACACAGTATAAAATACTTCCAAGCTTTGTGGATAAGAATTATATAACTCATGCTGATTTATCAGTTAACTTTGGGTCTCATCTCCAATATATCTTCTTATGTATATGCAAATATTCCAGAATCTACAAAGAATGTAAAATTCTTTTTTTTTCTAAGCATTTGGCTTACTAACAGAGTAGAACTCCTTGATTGTTTTCATCTCCTCTTCAGAATGACTTCATTCTTGATTTACCGCTTCAGTGTTTGTCTCCCAACTCTTACTGTTACCTCTACTTCTTCTGTAACATCCTTCATTCTAGAGCTGTAGAGTGTTCCAAAGGCTCTACCTTTGTGCTTGCTTCCCCAAGCTTGTATTACCTTGCCCATGAAATGCCAGTGTATTAGTTGCATTCTAGATTTTGCAAAGATATTTCCAGAAGAAACATAGTTTTGGTATGTTTTATACATATAAAGTGACTTTGAAAACATTTTGTATGTACTGAAGCTATAGTGAGAGTCTGTTCATGGGTTTCTATATTGGTGTATGACCCAGGTATCACCCCTGGGCCTTCCTACTGATTCTTCCTGACTCCTTATTTCTGCAATATTGGCTTTGAAACAAATGTTGAAACAATGTTGCTTTTGAGGTCATCAATAGATATAGTAATAAAAACTTAAGTGTAATTTTTAATGTAAATAATCCAAATCACAACTCTATATATCTATAGAAATCTCTCTCTCTCTCT
>NC_034609.1:251235-252967 GCF_900095145.1 Mus pahari
TTTAATCCCAGCACTTGGGAGGCAGAGGCAGGCGGATTTCTGAGTTCGAGGCCAGCCTGGTCTACAGAGTGAGTTCCAGGATAGCCAGGGCTACAAAGAGAAACCCTGTCTCGAAAAAACCAAAAATAAATAAATAAATAAATAAATAAATAAAGAAAGAAAGAAAGAAAGAAAGAATGTATACTTTCTCAACTATGCAAAATATAAGGATGCAATATGAATTATATGAGGGGCTTCACATACCTAAAAGAACAAAGGCAGCTGCACTAATGAGCCAGGTTTTCAGAAAGATACAAAGGTAAGCAGATTTCTGAGTTCTAGATCAGTCTTGCACAGAGTGAATTTAGGTCCAGGCATGGTGGGAATACTAATCTTAGAACCAGATTCTACCCAGCTAGCTTATTGTCTGTGCTTACAAAGACAGACAGATTCCTGAGTTCAAGGTCAGCATGGGACAAAGTAAGTTTAGGTCCAGGTGTGGTAGGAATAGTAACCTTATGATGGGATCCCACCCAGCTAAACTTATTGTTTTTGTTTAGTTCATTCAGTTCATTTGCTATGTTAAAAAAATGTACTTGCCGTCTCTAAGAATCAAGGGGCTAAGGACATAAAATGCTGATTTGTGGAATGCTGGGGTAATATTTGAACTGGACTTTGGTCTGCAAGAGCTGAACTACCTACACAGCTGTCTAGAGTGCCAGCTCAAGCAGAACACAGAGCTGTCAGGTTGCACCCATGACTGATTTTGAGTCATTCTTTCACTGCTCCCAAACACCCCTTACTCAGGAACCTCTCTTCAAGTCGAGGCTGTTCCTTGGCAATCCAAGCCCTGAATTCTAGCACTACTTATATGGTAAATTTGGACTGTCTTTTTCTACAGGAAAATATATTCTTTTCTTTTAAACTAGGGTTCCACCAGAGCCATCAAATAACTCTCTACTCCAACTACATTTTAACCTAGTTGCAAATTCCTCTGATTCTTCATACACTATACCTTTCTGTGGTTGGACCACTTATCCTCTGGTGAGAAACAGCAGGCTCAGTGGTTGAGGCTTCAAATGGTTGTCTTTGGGATGGCTCCTGACACTGCCACTTATTGATCTTTGGCCTTGGAGAAACAAATCCTGTCTTCGAAAATTTATACAATTATTACTATGTACAGAACCATAAGATGAGGAGATTCAATAAAAGAATAAAGATTTTAGCATAATGATAGTCATGACTGAGAGGTTTACAGCAAGATGAGATTGCTGTGACTCTGATACAATGGCTTAGGGCAAAAGCTTCTCACTTCAGCAATTTGTACTTCTGTTAGCATCTTTATCTCATTTAGGAACCTCATAGAAAACACTGTTCTTTGCATATTTGCATATTTGTGTATACCCTAAACTTGGTATGCAAATTTAACAACCAAGTTATAGAATCAACTAAGGGGCCCATTAACAGATGACTAAATAAATTAACACATAGACACACAAATGACATACTTTTTCCCAGCCATAAAAGAAACTAAATATGTCATTTGTAGGGACATGAAACTAGAGAGCAACATATTAAGTAAATTAAACCAGACTTGGTATGACAACAAATTTTCTCTTATCAAAAGAATACAAATGGAAGAATACTTGTCTGCCTGCTTTCCTTCCTTCCTTCCTTCCTTCCTTCCTTCCTTCCTTCCTTCCTTCCTTCCTTCCTTCCTCCCTCCCTCCCTCCCTCCCTCCCTCCCTCTCTC
>NC_034609.1:253041-279157 GCF_900095145.1 Mus pahari
TCTCTCTCTCTCTCTCTCTCTCTCTCTCTCTCTCTCTCTCTCTCTCTCTCAAATACAATTAAAGAAAAAGAGTATCAATTTGTGAGTGGAGAACATGGAAGGGGGTGGATGTGGAGGTGATGTAATTATATTTTAACTAAAATGTGTTAAAAATAAAAGAAAAATGTAAGACATGAAATTAGAAGGGATCTACTAGAGAAGAGGAAAGAGTCTAGCAATTGGCTAGATAAGCAAGTATTGGGAATATAGTTATGTCCATGTACAAAAATTGATGCTGTTATTTTTTACAACTAATACATGCACATATAAAGAACTATTAACACTTGGTGATTATTGTTAATGCTTATTTCCCCAAATCTGGTTCTGGAAGCTACTTGTTTATCTTCTTGGCTATTCTTGTTTGTTCTTCTGATGTCACATTGTTGGGGTCTGGGAATCTCCACACCATATATACGCCAATGTCAGTTAAGCAAGAATAGTTTATTGAATGCATACCATAGTATTGGATGTCCAGGACCACAAGAAAGGAAAACCTAACTGTGGCACCAGTCTGTCATTAGGGAAGGCTATTTATAAGAAAATCCAGGTTCAAAAGTTTAAAAGCAAGCAGTGAAGTGGTATGACATTTTTTGGCCAATCTTTAAGATGATTGGTCCTGAGTGAGGTTAAGAAGGATGGTGGACAGGTGGTGAACAGGGGGATTTCAGAACACTGAGATAGTAGGGTACAAATGATTCAATCATAACTTTATGGCTTATTTGCAACATTATTTAGTGTCAGCTATGGATAATTACTTCTGAAAAGTACAATATAAGAACCTGAACTTAATTTTAACTTGTGAACAAAATGGAGACTAAATAAAAAATGGCTACAGTTATGTTAAAAAGAGAAGCCATAATGTATTTAGGATGAAGGCAAATATCAGATGGAATGTAGTTTGACTTTAATTACATTAACTGCATTTACCCTTAGCCTTCATCTTCACGGGAGTTAAAAATGATGGCCTTGGTTGTCTGTATACCTTATGTAAATATGCCTTTAAATGTAATGTTTTTGCAAATTCTATAGCTATAAAATGCTTTATGTCAAGGGACTCATGTCTCTAGGAACCTCTATTGAGAGTAATTTAGGAAAAGTGATTTAAATAAGTATTTTGGGATTTGTCTATTTAAAGTGATCAAAGTCTGGAGAACCTTATCCCTGAACTACAACTGAACGGGCTTTTGATAAATTAATCTGGAGACGACATAAGACTTTCTTCCAAGACCACCATTTGAAACTCTACCTCTAATTTACTAGGTAACTAAGCAATTAAATGTAACTCCTCTCCTTGAACCAGTTGGTTCATCAAAAAGGTCAGATGAACAGGGAGGGCCTGCAGGATCAAGATGATCTTAAACCAGTGTGGAACAGCTGCAGCCCCCGTAATCAGTGGTTCTGCCTTAAGGAAGGAGTATGTGGAGAAAATGACTTTACAGCTTGCTCAGAAGTTCTGCTTTATAGAAGATTAACTGAAATGCTTGATTGCCTTTCATATTTGACATAGTTCTTTCTGATGTTCTTTGCACTAATTGCATGGTGAGCTGAGTATGAATTCTGGAAGAAGATAGCATTTCCCCAAGGCTAGCATCTGCCGTTATCCTTTAAGTTACCCTTCTAAGCAAGCAGAATCTCCCTTATCACTGAGAAGCTTTCTGTAGCCGACTTCAAGGATCATTCTGTTAATCTGAGTTTTCTCTATTCATTAGTTATAAACTCATACAAGCCTCAGATTTCCCCACCAATGAAGAACTTTCCCTATCACACTTTTTAAGTTCTTAGATAAGGTAAAAAGTTTGCCACACAGCTTTTCTGAATATGTTACCAAACATCATCTTACCACACATTAATCTTATTACTTATTTGCTGTGCTGATTCATGATTATTTGAGGTTTTTCTTCCCAGAATTTGATAGCAATTGTGTTGCCTCCCTATTCTTGTTTTTCTTGATTAGACATTTTCAAATGTATTACCTTTAATTGTAAGCTTATTTCAGGAAGCGTATATCTTTAATAAGGGTATTAAAGTGAGTTCTTATGTTTACTACTGTAAATGATCACTTCCCTACCTGTGTGTATTATTCTATTAACAAGAATGCTTTGTCAGCTGAGGTCAAATCTTCAGTTTTCTTCTGTAACCTGCTACACTGTTTCTTTAGTGGATATTTATGACATCTATTTTATTTCTACAAGTCTTAATTTTTACCATCTATGTTAGTATTCTCCTCTTTATAATTTTTTATTAAAAGTTTGTCCATTACTTGCTATTTAATACCACTTTCCTCCCAAGGGGAAAGTGAAGCTGTAGCATACAACACATTTCTGGACACTGGCTTTTAACTCTACTAACAAAATCACTTGGATTTGTTACTTCAGTTGTTATACTAATAGTATTTGAATACTTTGCCTTTGAGTATTTGTCTTGGAGCTTTGGGGTAACTTATCCTTAAGATTACAACAGTGAAAGTTATATTTCCATATAGCCATACTACAAGATTTCAAGGAGCAATTGTGTGAATTAGAATATTTTAAAATATGTTAGAAAAATGATAAAAGGTAACTGGCAAGATTGCTCAGCAAGTAAAGGTGCTGGCTGCTAAGCCTGATGGCCTGAGTTCCATCCCCAGGGACCAACATAGTGTAAGGAGAGAACTGATTCCCAGGTCGTTCTCTGAGGCCACAGAAGCTATGACACACTCATCCACACATCNCATATATACAACATAGTGTAAGGAGAGAACTGACTCCCAGATCGTTCTCTGAGGCCACAGAAGCTATGACACACTCATCCGCACATCACATATATACAATCCTTCCTCAAATAAATAAATAAATAAGTTTATAAAAATTATAAAGGAGTGGTTTCATAAATGCCGTAGGATTATTAGGTGAATGGAAATCTCTCGTGGTAAATAGTAATTGGGAGTTTCTACCCCACTGTAGATCATTTAGTTCCCAAATAAAAGACACAAAACCTTTGTATTTATAAAAAAACCTTAAAAACACTAGAGCTGGGAAGATATCTGTGGGGAATTGCAGGCTGGTCTCCAGACGAGCAGAGGTCTGAACCCCAATGGTCATAATTCACCTACATGACACGGTAGGCATTCCCTCAGGCTCCTGGAACTCTGGCCCCTGCCTAAGGTACCACCTCCAACAGCCCCCACAAGAGAAGCTTGGTCAGTAGTCATGTAAGCAATGGCCCAAGTGTCTGACCTTCAGGCTAAACTCCTCCCCCGTTACCTAGCAACAGTGAAGACCATAAAAAGGGGTGCTCAACCCCACCATGCTCTCTTACTCTTATCCTCTTACTCCTTTGTTCTCTCCCCTGCTTGTGGACGTTGTACATCGTGGTGCGGAGCCTAGTGCGCACCACGATGTACAACGTCCACAAGCAGCTGCTTGTGGACGTTGTACATCGTGGTGCGCACTAGGCTCCGCACCACGATGTACAACGTCCACAAGCAGCTTTGTCTTCTCCTCTCCTCTCCTCTCCTCTCCTCTCCTCTCCTCTCCTCTCCTCTCCTCTCCTCCCCTCCCCCCTCTCTGTCTCCATTCTCCTCTCTCCCTGCATTTCTATAATAAAGCTCTTAAACCATAGGGTCTCTGCTCTGCTCCATCTAGGCCTGCTGCGCACTCTGGTCAGTGTTGGGAACTTCTTTCCCTCTTCCCTCTTCCCTCTTCCCACAACCCTGGAGAGATAGCAAGGTAGCTCCAGGGGGGTCCCCGTCAGGGCTGCCCATTCTCCACCCCCCAAGTGTTTCAGAGGCAATGCCCACCCGTTGCTGAGTGGAAAGCACCTGGTAGTCTCCCCATGTCTGACTGAACAGAGAATAGAGAAACTCTGGCGGGGCGTTGGGCATCTTTTTTTTCACAACTTCCCCCGGGCCCCCTCTGGACCCCCCATTTTATTTTATTTTGTCCCCAACAGATATCAACTCTCTATGCTATTTTGTCTACTTAATTGTCAATTGTCCTAAGATATAACTTGCCATGTTCCATCTGGACTGCTTGCAATCCAATTGTCAGGCTCTCACGGCCACATGCTCATGATCCATCAACCCCATGTTGCCTTCTCCCTCCTTCCTCCTCTCTTTCCTTGTAACATAGACATCTTGCCTCAGATGCCAAGCCAGGCAACCAAAGCTCCATTTACCTCTCTTCTGCTCAGCTATGTGCTGTAGGCATCTTTATTCAGCCAATAGTTTTAAATTGAGGAGTAAGGTTGCATAGCATCATTTGATGTACCTGAGAATCTGCTTGTTGGGGGCAACCATATCATGAGAAGCCAGTATTTAGCATTAGAATACAAGCAGCATCAGATCAACCCACTACAGAAGTCTTCTTGGTGGAGGAAAGGAGGAGTAAGAGGAGAAAAAAAAGAAGAAAGGAGAAAAAGAAAAATAAGGAAAGAAGAGGAAGGAGGAAAAAGAAGAAGGAAAAGGGAGGGAGAGGGGAGAATAAAAAAGAAGAAGGAAAAGGAGGGGTAGGAGGAGAAGGAGGAGGAGAAGGAGAAGGAAAAAGAGGAGGAGGAGGAGGAGGAGGAGGAGAAAGAAGAAGAAGAAGAAGAAGAAGAAGAAGAAGAAGAAGAAGAAGAAGAAGAAGAAGAAGAAGAAGAAGAAGAANAAGAAGAAGAAGAAGAAGAAGAAGAAGAAGAAGAAGAAGAAGAAGAAGAAGAAGAAGAAGAAGAAGAAGAAGAAGAAGAAGAAGAAGAAAAAGAACTTCTACCCCTGCCCAAGCTGAAAGGGGCATCAGGAGAGCCTGTGGCTTGGAACCAGGCTTGTGGTTTTGGATTATTTATTATGAAATTATCTTTATAAGTGGGAAATCCCTCAAGGGAGATTCTTATGATTGTTTAATTGTTAGTTATAAAGTTATGTGTGTAGAAAGTATAAGTTGCATCCTGTTATTACTTGGTTCTTTATTCTGTTACTTGCTTCACATGGTGGTCTAGGCCACAGAAGTCCTTGTGAGCCCAAAGAATATGGACTTGTAGTAATTCTCATGTACTTTGGGAGTTTCAAGGATAGCATATTATTTTCCTGTTGCTGTGAACAACCTGATAAGAAATAATTAAATGGAGGAAGTACATATCGACCCATGGGTTGAGCCACGGTGGAAATGGCATGGCAGCAGGCTGCTTCTTCCATATGGGTAGGTTAGGATGCAGAGAAGAGAAAAAATATGGGTACTCAGCTAACCTTCCTCCTTTTTGTGAGCTCTGGCATCCAAGTCATGAAGCGGTACATCCAACCTGCAGGTCTGCTCTTGGTGATTGAGTTTATCCTATATGGAAAAGCATTTCACAGAAACTCGGAGCTTTGCCTCTTTGGTTTCTTTCTTTTCTTTCTTTCTTTCTTTCTTTCTTTCTTTCTTTCTTTCTTTCTTTCTTTCTTTCTTTCTTTCTTTCTTTCAAACTTGGATATTTTATTTACATTTCAAATATTATCCCCTTTCACGTTTTCCCCTCTACAAATCTTGTATACCATCCACCCTTACCCTGCTTCTATGAGGGTACTACTCCACCCACCACTCTCACCACAGTGCCCTAGCATTCCTCTATACTGGGGCATCAAGCCTTCACAGGACCAAGGGCCTTCCATCCCATTGATGCCAGATAAGGACCCTTCAACTCCTTCAGTCCTTCCCTTAAGTCCTCCATTGGGGTCCCTGTGCTCAGTCTGATGGTTGGCTACAAACATCCACATCTGTATTGGAAATTGTCAGAGCCTCTCAGAAGACAGCTGTATCAGGATCCTGTCAGCAAGCACTTCTTGGCATCCAAAATAGTGTCTGGGTATGGTGTCTGCATGTGGGATGGATCCCCAGGTTGTGCAGTCACTGGATGGCCTTTCCTTTAGTCTATGCTTTACTCTTTGTCACTGTAGTTTCTTTAAACATGAGCAATTCTGGGTTAAAAATGTGGAGATGTGTGGGTGGCCCCATTTCTCAATAAGGGGGACCATACCTAACCTCTGGGTATGGTCTCAACAACTCCTTCCCCTCTGTGGAGTATTTCAGCTAATGCCAATCCCGGGGGTTCCTGGAAGGCTCTTGCTTTCCTGGCATCTGGGACTTTCTAGTTGCTACCCCCAGTTCCCCATCCCCCATTGCTACATACCTAAGTTCAATATCCTGACCCTGTACATCTCCTCCATCTCCTGCCATACCTGAATCTGCCTCTCTTTTACCCCTATCCTCCTCTATTCCTCCAAAGTCCCTCCTACCCTCTTCTTCCCTTGATTGTTTTGTTTCCCCTTCTAGGTAGAACTGAAGCATCCACTCTTTGGTTTTCCTTCCTATTGGATTTCATGTGGTCTGTGAATTTTATTATGGGTATTCCACACTCTGCCTAATATCCACTTATGCATACCATGTGTGGTCTTCTGTGACTGAATTACCTCACTCTGGATGATATTTACTAGAACCATCTATTTGCCTGCAATTCTCAAGAAGTCATTGTTTTGAATAGCTGAGAAGTACTCCATTGTGTAAATATACTGCGTTTTCTGTATCCATTTCTCTGTTGAGGAATATCTGGGTTCTTTCCAGCTTCTGGCTATTATAAATATGGGTGCTATGAACATAGTGGAACGTGTGTCCTTGTTATATGTTGGAGCATCTTTTGGGTATATGCTTAGGAGTGGTATTGCTGGATCCTCTGGTAGTAGTATGGCCAATTTTCAGAGGAACTGCCAGACTAATTTCCAGAGTGGTTGTACCAGCTTGAAATTCCACCAGCAATGGTGGAATGTTCCTCTTTCTCCACATCCTCACCAGCATCTCCTGTCACCTGAGTTTTTGATCTTAGCCATTCTGACTGGTGTGAGGTAGAATCTCAGGGCTGTTTTGATTTGCATTTCCCTCATGACTAAGGATGTTGAACATTTCTTTAGGTGCTTCTCAGCCATGAAAGTTTCCTCAGTTGAGAATTCTGTTTTGTTCTGTTACCCAGTTTTTAATAGGGCTATTTGGTCCTCTGGAATCTAACTTCTTGAGTTCTTTGTATATATTGAATATTAGTCCTCTTTTTCCAATCTGCTGGTTGCCATTTTGTCTTATTGATAGTGTCCTTTGAATTACAGAAGCTTTGCATTTTTTTCACTAGACAGGGTTTCTCTGTGTAGCTCTGGCTGTCCTGGAACTCACTCTGTAAACCAGGCTGGCCTCAAACTCAGAAATCCGCCTGCCTCTGCCTCCCAAGTGTTGGGACTAAAGGCGTGTGCCACCACCGCCCAGCAAGCATTGCAATTTTATGAGGTACCATTTGTCGATTCTTGATCTGAGAGCCTGAGCCATTGCTGTTCTGTTCAGGAATTTTCCCCTGTGCCCATGTGTTCCAGGACTTTCCTGACTTTCTCTTCTATTAGATTCAGTGTCTCTGGTTTTATGTGTAGATCCTTCATCTACTTGAACTTGAGCTTTGTACAGAGATAAGAATGGGTAAATTTGCATTCTTCTACATGCTGACTGCCAGTTGAACCAGCATTTGTTGAAAATGTTATATTTTGCCCCCACTGGATAGTTTTAGTTCCTTTGTCAAAGATCAAGTGACCATAGGTTTGTGGATTCATTTCTGCATCTTCAATTCTATCTCATTGATCTCCCTTCCTGTCACTGTATCAATATCATACAGTTCTTATCATTATTGCTCTGTAGTACACCTTAAGGTCTGGGATGGCAATTCCCCCAGATGTTCTTTTATTGTTGAGAATAGTTTCTGATATCCTGGGTTTTTTGTTATTCCGAATGAATTTGAAAATTGTTCTTTCTATGAAGAATTGAGTTGGAATTCTGATGAGGATTGCATTGAATCTGTAGATTGTTGTTTTTAGCAAATTGGCCATTTTTATTATATTAATCTTGTCAGTCCACTACCATGGGAGAGCTTTCTATTTTCTGAGGTCATATTCAATTTCTTTCTTCAGAGACCTGAAGTTCTTATACAGATCTTTCACATGTTTGGTTATAGTCACAGCGAGGTATTTTATATTGTTTGTGAGTATTGTGAAGTGTGTCATTTCTCTAATTTCTTTCTCAGCCCATTTATCCTTTGAGTATAGGAAGGCTACTGATTGAGTTAATTTTATATCCGGCCACTTTGCTGAAATTGTTTATCAGCTGTAGGAGTTCTCTAGTGGAATTTTTGGGGTCACTATCATATCACCTGTAAATATTGTGACTTCTTCCTTTCCAATTTGTATTTGTTGAACCTCCTTTTATTGTCTAATTGCTCTGGCTAGGACTTCAAGTACTATATCGAATAGGTAGATAGAGTGGGCAGCCTTTTATTTTCTTTTTCATTAGATATTTTCTTTATTTACATTTCAAATGTTATCCCTTTTCCCAGTTTTGCCTCCAAAAACCCCCTATCCCCTCAACCCTCCCCCTGCTCACCAACCCACTCACTCTCACTTCCTGGTCCAGGCATTCCTCTATACTGGGGCATATAACCTTCACAGGACCAAGGGCCTCTCCTCCCATTGATGACAGACTAGACCATCCTTTGCTATGTATGCAGCTAGAGCTGTGACTCTCACCATGTGTTCTCTTTGGTTGGTAGTTTAGTCCCAGAGAGCTCTGGAGGTAGTGGTTAGTTCATATTGTTATTCCTCCAATGGGGCTGCAAACTCCTTGAGCTCCTTGGGTACTTCATCTAGCTCCTTCATTGGGGACCCTTTGCTCCATCCAATGGATGGCTGTGAGCATCCACTTCTGTATTTGTTAGGTACTAGAAAAGCCACTCAGGAGACAGCTTTATCAGGCTCCTGTCAGCAAGCTCTTGTTGGCATCCACAATAGTGGCTGGTTTTTGGGGGTTGTTTATGGGATGGATAAACCAGATGGGGCAGTTTCTGGTGGTCATTCATTCAGTCTCTGCTCTGAACTTTGTCTCTGTAACTCCTTCTATGGGTCTTTTGTTCCCCCTTATAAGAAGGATAAAAGTATCCACACTTTGGCTTTCCTTCTTCTTGAACTTCATGTGTGTTGCAAATTGTATCTTTGGTATTCTGAGCTGCTGGGCTAATATCCACTTATCAGTGAGTGCATATCATGTGTGTTCTTTTGTGATTGGGTTACCTCACTCAGGATGATATCCTCCAGATACATACATTTGCCTAAGAATTTCATAAATTCATTGTTTATCATAGCTGAGTAGTACTCCATTGTGTAAATGTACCACATTTTCTGTATCCATTCCTCTATTGAGGGACATCTGGATTCTTTCCAGCTCCTGGTTATTATAAATAAGGCTGCTATGAACATAGTGGAACATGTGTCCTTATTACATGTTGGAGCATCTTCTGGGTATATGCCCAGGAGTGGTATTACTGGATCTTTTGGTAGTACTATGTCCAGTTTTCTGAGGAACTGCCAAACTGATTTCTAGAGTGGTTGTACCAGCTTGCAATTCCACCAGCAATGGAGGAGTGTTCCTCTTTCTCCACATCCTTACCAGCATCTGCTGTCACCTGAAATTTTGATCTTAGCTACTCTGACTGGTGTGAGGTGGAATCTCAGGGTTGTTTTGATTTGCATTTCCCTGATGATTAAGGTTGTTGAACATTTCTGTAGGTGCTTCTCAGCCATTCTGTATTGCTCATTAAGAGTTCTCTAACTAGCTCTGTACACCATTTTTAAAAATAGGGTTATGTGGTTTTCTGAAGTCTACCTTCTTGAGTTCTTTGTATATATTGGATATTAGCTCTCTATTGGATTTAGGATGTTTCCCAATCTGTTGGTTTCCTTTTTGTCTTATTTACAGTGTCCTTTGCCTTACAGAAGCTTTGCAATTTCCTGAGGTCCCATTTGTCCATTCTTTATCTTACAACCTAAGTCATTAGTATGCTGTTAAGGAATCTTTACCCTCTGCCCAATTTTCAAGGCTCTTCCCCACTGTCTCCTCTATATGTTTCAGTGTCTCTGATTTTATGTGGAGTTCCTTGATCCACTAAGACTTGAGCTTTGTTCAAGGAGATAAGAATGGATCAATTCACACTCTTCTACATTATAACTGCCAGTTGAAAATTGTTGTCTTTTTTCTACTGGATAGTTTTAGTTCGTTTGACAAAGATCAAGTGACCTTAGGTGTGTGGGTTTATTTCTGGGTCTTCAATTCTATTCCATTGATCTACCTGTCACTGTACCAGTACCATGCAATTTTTATCACATTTACTCTGTAGTACACCTTAAGGTCAGGCATGGTGATTCCACCAGCGGTTCTTTTATCACTGAGAAGAGTTTTTGCTATCCTAGGTTTTTTGTTATTCAAGATGAATTTGAAAATTTCCCTTTCTAATTCGTTGAAGAATTGTATTGGAATTTTGATGGGGGTTGCATTGAATTTGTAGATTGCTTTTGGCAAGATAGCCATTTTTACTATATTGATCCTGCCAATCCATGAGCATGGGAGATCTTTCCATCTTCTGAGATCTTTGATGTATTTCTTCAGAGACTTGAAGTTCTTATCATACAGATATTTCACTTCCTTAGTTAGAGTCACACCAAGGTATTTTATATTATTTGTGACTATTGTGAACGGTGTTGTTTCCCTAATTTCTTTCTCAGCCTGTTTATCCTTTGTGTAGAGAAAGTCCACTGATTTGTTTGAGTTCATTTTATATTCAGCTACTGCACTGAAGCTGNTTATCAGGTNTAGGAGTTCTCTGGTGGAATTTTTAGGGTCACTTGTGTATACTATTATATCATCTGCAAATAGTGATATTTTGACTTCTTTCTTTCCAATTTGTATCCCTTTGATCTTCTTTTGTTGTCTAATTGCTCTGGCTAGAACTTCAAGTACTATATTTAATAGGTATGGAGAAAGTGGGCAGCCTTGTCTAGTCTCTACTTATAGTGGGATTGCTTCAAGTTTCTCTCCATTTAGTTTGATGTTAACTATGGGTTTGCTGTATATTGCTTTTATTATGTTTAGATATGGGCTTTGGATTCCTGATCTTTCCAAGATTTTTATCATGAATGGGTGTTGGATTTTGTCAAAAGCTTTCTCAGCACCTAATGAGATGATCATGTGGTTTGTGTCTTTGAGTTTGTTTATAGAGTGGATTATGTTAATGGATATTTGTATATTGAACCATTACTGCATCCCTGGAATGAAGCCTACTTGATTATGATGGATGATCTTTTTGATGTGTTCTTGGATTTGGTCTGAAAGAATTTTATTGATTATTTTTGCATTGATATTCATATGGGAAATTGGTCTGAAGTTCTTTCTTTTTTGGGTCTTTGTGTGATTTAGGTATCAGAATAATTGTGGCTTCATAGAATGAATTGGGTAGAGTACCTTCTGTTTCTATTTTGTGAAAGAGTTTGAGGATTATTGGAATTAGGTCTTCTTTGAAGGTCTGATAGAACTCTGCACTAAACCCATCTGGTCCTGGGCACTTTTTTGGGGGGGGGGTTGGGAGACTATTATTAACTTTTTCTAGTTCTTTAGGGGATATGGGACTGTTTAAATTGTTAATAGGGTCCTGATTTAACTTTGGTACCTGGTATCTGTCTAGAAAATTGTCCATTTCATCCAGGTTTTGCAGTTGCGTTGACTGTAAGTTTTGGTAGTAGGATCTGATGGTGTTTTGGATTTCCTCAGATTCTGTTGTTATCTCTCCCTTTTCATATCTGATTTTGTTAATTAGGATACTGTCCTTGTGCCCTCTAGTTAGTCTGGCTAAGGGTTTATCTATCTTGTTGATTTTCTCAAAGAACCAGCTCCTGGTTGGGTTGGTTCTTTGTATAGTTCTTTTTTTCCCCACTTGGTTGATTGCAGCCCTGATTTTGATTATTTCCTGCTTTCTACTCCTCTTGGGTGAATTTGCCTGCTTTTGTTCTAGAGCTTTTAGGTGTCCTGTCAAGCTGCTAGTGTATGCTTCTCTAGTTTCTTTTTGGAGGTACTCACAGCTATGAGTTTTCTTCTTAGGACTGCTCTCATTATATCCCGCAAGTTTGGGTATGTTGTGGCTTCATTTTAATTAAAGTCTAAAAAGTCTTTAATTTCTTCCTTTATTTCATCCTTGACCAAATTATCATTGAGTATAGTGTTGTTCTGCTTCCACATGAATGTTGACTTTCTATTATNTATGTTGTTATTGAAGATCAGCCTTAGTCTGTGGTGATCTGATAGGATGCATGAGATTATTTTAATATTTTTGTATCTATGGAGGCCTGTTTTGTGACCAATTATATTGTCAGTTTTGGAAAATGTACCATGAGGTGCTGAGAAGAAGGTATATCCTTTTGTTTTAAGATAAAATGTTCTATAGAAATCTGTTAAATCCATTTGTTTCATAACTTTTGTTAGTTTCACTGTGTCTATGATTAATTTCTGTTTCCCTGATCTGTCCATTGCTGAGAGTGGGGTGTTGAAGTCTCCCACTATTATTATGTGTGCTGCAATGTGTGTTTTGAGCTTCACTAAAGTTTCTTTAATGAGTGCCATACCCTTGCATTTGGAGCATAGATATTCTGAATTTAGGGTTAATCTTGGTAGACTTCACCTTTGGTGAGTATTAAGTGTCCTTCCTTGTCTTTTCTGATAACTTTATGTTAAAGTAGATTTTATTAGATATTATAATGCCTACTCCAAGGTTGCTTCTTGGGACCATTTGCTTGGAAAATCGTTTTCCAGTGTTTTACTCTGAGTTAGTGTCTGTCTTTGTCCCTGAGGTGGGTTTCCTAAATGTGGCAAAATGTTGGGTCCTGTTACTCTATGTCTTTTTACTGGGGAATAATTCAATTGCTATTAAGAGATATTAAGGAAAAGTAATTGTTGCTTCCTGTTATTTTTGTTGTTAGAGTTGGGATTCTGTTCATTTGTCTATCTTCTTTTAGGTTTGTTGAAAGATTACTTTCTTGCTCTTTCTAGGGTGTAGTTTCCTTCCTTGTGTTGGAATTTTTCCTTTATTATCCTTTGAAGGGATGGATTTGTGGAAAGATATTATGTAAATTTGGTTTTGTCATGGAGTACTTTGGTTTCTCCATCTGTGGTAATTGAGAGTTTTGCTGGGTATAGTAGCCTGGCTGGCATATGGGTCTCTATGACATCTGTTCAGGGTTTTCTGGCTTTCATAGTCTCTGGAGAGAAGTCTTGTATAATTCGAATAGGTCTGACTTCATATGTTACTTGACTTTTTTCTTACTGCTTTCAATATTCTTTCTTTGTTTAGTGCATTTGTTGTTTTGACTATTGTATGATGGGAGGAATTTCTTTCCTGGTCCAGCCTATTTGGAGTTCTGTAGGCTTCTTGTATGTGTATGGGTGTCTCTTTCTTCAGGTTAGGGAAGTTTTCTTCTATAATTTTGTTGAAGACATTTACTGGCCCTTTTTGTTGAAAATCTTCACTCTCTTCTTTATCTATTATCCTTTGACTTGGTCTTCTCATTGTGTCCTGGATTTCCTGGATGTTTGGTTTAGGAGCTTTTTGCACTTTGCATTTTCAATGACTATTGTGTCAATGTCTTCTATGGTATATTCTACACCTGAGATCCTATCTATGATGATGATTCTATCTCTTGTATTCTGTTGGTGATGCTTCCATCTATGATTTCTGATCTCTTTCCTAGTATTTCTATCTCCAGACTTGTCTCCCTTTGGGATTTCTGTATTGTTTCTATTTGTAATTTTAGATCCTGATGATTTTGTTCAATTCCTTCACCTGTTTGGTTCTGTTTTCCTATAATTCCTTAAGGGATTTTATGTTTCCTCTTTAAGGGCTTCTATCTGTTTACCTGTGTTCTATATTTCATTAAGGGAGTTATTTATTTCCTTCTTACAATCCTCTTTCATCATCATGAGATGTGATTTTAACTCAGAGTGTTGCTTTTCTAGTGTATTAGGGTATCCAGTGCTTGCTGCATTGGGAGACCTGGGTTCTGATGTCAAGTAGCCTTGGTTTCTGTTGCTCATGTTCTTGCCCCTGCCTCTTGCCATCTGGTTATCTGCTGTGTTAGCTGGTCTTGCTGTCTCTGACTGTGGTTTGTCCCTCCTGTAAGCCTGTATGTCAGCACTCCTATGAGACCAGTTCTCTCCTGTAGGAGAGCTGTGGCACAGTTTTCAGCTCCAGGGTGCAGATGGAAACAGGAAGGATCCTGTCCCCATCCATTCCTTGGTTCTCATGTCCTTCAGTTTATGAGCAGGTCCCTCTTGGGCCAGAATTTTGAGCAGAAGTGGTGATCTCACCTGTGCTCTCAGGTATGTCAGCACTCTTGGCAGCCCAGCTCTTTCCTGGTGGGGCCTGGGTATGGAGGGCTATACTGTCAGGTGTGTTGCTCTGTGGGATCTGTGTATGGAGAGCTGTGGCACAGGTGGAGCTCCAGGTGCAGATGGATACTGGAAGGATCCTGTTCCAGGCTGCTCCTTGGTTCCTGTGTCCTGATGGCTCTGGGTGGGTCCCTCTTGGGCCGGGAATTTGGGCAGAAGTGGTGATCTTACCTGTGCTCTAGGTGTGTCAGCACTCTTGGGAAACCAGCTCACTCCCAGTGGGACCTAGGTATGGAGAGCTGTGGCCCAGGGTCAGCTCTACCCCTTTGGTTTCTTAATCCAATGAGGCAACATTAGACATCCTTTCTGGATACGATAATTTACATAAGTCTTTGTCTGGAGTCAAAGACAACTAAGGAATGCTGACAGCAGAAGCTCTGGAGTTGACACGTGCCATAGCTCTCCATACCCAAATTCCTACAGGAGAGAACTGGTTTTACAGTAGTGCTGACACACAGGCTTACAGGAGGGACAAGCCACAGTCAGAGACAGCAAGACCAGCTAACACCACAGATAACCAGATGGTGAGAGGCACGGGCAAGGACATAAGCAATAGAAACCAAGGCTACTTGACATCATCAGAACCCAGTTTTCCCACCACAGCAAGCCCTAATCTTCTCCAGGCAAGAGATAACAGTTGGTTATCTAATACCAAATGGGCAGTCCTGAAAAGATACATTTAAGTAATATTATGTAGTCTGAGCAGGTTGTATGTGTGTGTGTGTGTGTGTGTGTGTGTGTGTGTGTATTTGTGTGTATGTGTTCATTCATTTCAATAAACCATGATTAATGCCATGATATATTTTGCTCAATAATAATAATAATAATAATAATAATAATAATAATCTCTGAGGGTAGTCTGACAGTCTTGTTGGAAAAGATATCTCCAATGAAAAGTGTTGGGAAAAGTATAGACCCCAATTGTTATTTATTTATTTAGTGCTCAGATCCTCAGGAATGCTGTGCATGTGCTCTGCCATTGGCCATATCACCAGCCCTTAGAAATGGTAATTATTATTTTTGTGCTGAGAATCGAACCCAAGGCCTATGTGTGTTATGCTCTTCACCTGAGGTACATTCCAAGCTGTTTTATTTGAACTGGTTTTACCATGCTTATTAGATATTGAATCGTATGTCTCTGAAATACGTCACAATTTAGTATATAAGTACATGTATGTAAGTCATAAATTTAATATATTGAATGTGTTGGTAGCTTTTATATAGATAAATTTAGTAAAAATTAAACAAACTATTCAGTGTTTCATGCCTGAAAATTATTTCTTAATGATTGAAATCAGGAGAGACCCTAATAGGTAGCAGGATGCAGGATTCGTCTATGCAGGATGATTGGCTCTGCTTTTTAAATGAGTATCTTGATTTCTGTTAATGAGCTATTTAAAGATGTAAAAAATAATTAATTCACTCTCAGCCTCCTGCTATATTATTTTAATCTTACATAAATAGTTCTTAATAAAAAGCATTCTAAGTTGATTTTATTTTATGCAACCCTAGTTTTTTCCATAGAAAAGAAAATGCTGGAAGAGCTAGCATTTCTAGTTGCCCCATGCTACCATCCTCATGCCATTCCCATTAGTGCATTTCATGCTTTTTGGTCACCCCATTCTCTACTATCTCTTCTGTGTGGAGCTCACAAAGCCTTCATGCTTCCCCTGGATGTTGGGGTGTTATCATTGCCCAGCCATATCCGAGTCTGTGTTCAGCTTTCACTTGCCTATTTGTCCCTTTCTCCCCTCCCTTCTCACTTCTTTTTTTGGTCCCTAGAATTTAGGAGAATTGTGTATCTTGGTACTGTTTGTGAAGAGCCAGATTTTGCTTCTGTTGCCCGCCTCTTCTGTGCCATTTAATGGAATTTTTTCCTACCATGAACAGTTTTGTTTATTTCTTCTATTATTTTCAGAATTAACGTTTTTTGATTTGCATTTATCAGAGTTAGAGTTGTTTTGTTTTTGTAAATACACTCAAGGCAGTCAATTTTTTGCTTGATATTACTTTGTGTGTATTCTACAGGTATAATGTCCTTGTGCATATTTTCCTAATCCCAGGTCTAAATACTTATATTTTTCTATTATAATCTATATTAAATTTAAAATTTATTATTTTTAAAATTTTTTATTGGATATTTCTTTATTTACATTTCAAATGTTATCTCCTTTCCTGGTCCCTCACCCCCTGGAAATCTCTTATCCTATTGTTCCTTCCTCTGCTTCTGTGAGGGTGTTCTTCCACCCACCTATCCTCTTCTACCTCCCCACCCTCAGTTCTCCTACACTGGGGCATCTATAGAGCCTTCATGAAACCAAGGACCTCTCCTCCCATTGATGCATGATAAGGCTGTCCTCTGCTACATATGCAGCTGGAGCCATGTGTGCTCCCTTGATGATGGCTTAGTCCCTGGGAGCTTTTTGGGGACTGGTTGGTTGATATTGTTGTTCTTCCTATGAGGTTGGAATCCCCTTCAACTCCTTTGGTCCTTTCTCTAATTCCTCTATTGGGGACCCTGTGTTCAGTCCAATGGTTGGTTGTGAGTATCCATCTCTGATTTGTAAGGCAGGGCCTCTCAGGAGATAGCCATAACAGGCTCCTTTCAGCATATTGGCTCCTTTCAGCATCTACTTCTTGGCATCCACAATTTATACACAAGTATTTACATTATTTTTGCTCCTTTCTTCCCCTCTAAATTTTTCTGTTCCTCTGATTCCCTTTCAAATTTATTACACATTCTTTTAATTATTACATATTACATAAGCATACATTTTATTATTATTATTATTTATTATTATTATTATTATTACATATGTATAAGTATATATAAACTTGCTGAGACCATTTGGGGTATATATATATATATATATATATATATATATATATATATGTGTCTGTGTGTGTCTGTGTGTGTGTCTGTGTGTCTGTGTGTGTCTGTGTGTGTGTGTGTGTGTGTGTGTGTCTTTAGGGCTGACCTTGTGAGTTGGATAAGCTATCAGTGTCTTCACCCCTGGAGAAAACTGACCCTCCCTCTCTCAGCAGTTTTTATCATACTCTTCATCTAGAGGTAAGGCCATTTGGTATTTCCCCTCCCATATTGGCAGGGAAATTGGTATTGCCATTGTTCCAGTCTTGTTTAGACTGTCGTTTTGTTGGGATATCATGACTGCAGCGTTCCTGTTATACATAAAAGATACAACTGCAGTTGTCCACTCTCTGTTTCTACATCTTTTGCCTCCTCTTCCAGAATGTTTCCTGAGCCTTAGGTGTAGGGCTTGTATTGTAGATGTATCAGTTGGGTTGGACACTTCACTGCTATTTGACCAGTTGTGAATTTCTGATGGTTTCTGTTCACTACAGAAAGAATCTCCTTTGATGAGGGATAAGAACTACATTTCACTGTGGTTATAAGGATAGGTATTTAGAATGCAATTAGAATTTACACTGTGTTAGGCACCATGGATTAAAGCTGGATATCGACAGCAGTAGAAACAACAGAAAGATTATAAACTCATGAAATCTCGACAACTCACTGCTGATTAAAAAATGGGTAAAGAAAGAAAATGGGAAAGAATTTAAATATTTTTCTTTAGATCTGAATAAAAACAAATTTACAACATACCTGAAATTGGGGAAAGCAATTAAGGTGATTCTAAGAGGCAGGTTCCCAGCATTAAGTGCTTATGTAAGAACTCTGGAGAGAACTTACACTAGTAACTTGATACCACACCTGAACATTCCACACTAAAATAAGAAATCGTATCTAAAAGAAGTAGACAGCAAGACATTCTCAAATTCGGGGTTGAAATCAATAAAATAGAAACAGGCAAGCAAGCAATCAAAAACCAATATAAAGTATCAATGAAACAAAAGCTTTTCATTTGTGTGTCCTTGAGGTTTCTGTTAGAAGTTATGCACAATTTTTAATTAAAAATTAAGCTTCTTTTATTTTTATTTTATTTATTTTATTTTTATTTCATCTACAACATGTATCCCTCATATTTATAAAACTCTTCTGTCAGATGCATCTTGTTGTAAATTGTCTCTTCTTTCTATGAGAATTCAGGTGACTTATTTATTCATTATTCTTCAAAGACAGTGATTTCCAATGAGTGTCAAAGTACTGCAGATGCATTAGTGAAAAAGGAATCCCTAAACCCCAGTGTTTATAGCCCTTATTATCTGTGGTGTGAGTATGTAAGCAAAGATAAAGATAGTCATAAATTAATCCCCTAGTTATCACTAACTTTTGTCTTATAATTCCTATAATTCAACTGTTGCAATGAGGCAGATGTTCCTTGAAATGATTATTAATTTTTATTTAATAAAAACTAGTTATGTTTGTCGACACAAGCACATTAATGCATGTCTGTAGAGATGAGAGAGGGTATCAGGTCTCTGGGGACTGGAACTAGAGGTGCTTGTGAATTGCTTGATGTGAGTACTAGCAACTGAACTCTGGTCGTCTGAAAGAGCGACATGAATGAACTCTTACCTGCTGAGTGATCTCTCTAACCCCCCAGCAATTATTAGAAATCCCACAAACTTCTCCTTGTGACTGAGCTACTTTTAACACCCAGAGTTCATGGCACCCCAGTTTCACCTGCAGATCTGCAGGCAAAGAAGGAAAAGTTTGGCCTGCGTGTATATATGGACCAGCCAGCATGTGACACTTACCTGACCCACATTCTTGTAAGAGTTCCTAAGGAAGGTAGTGTACCACAGGCTCACGACTAAGCGGAAAGTCTGGTCAGAGGTGGAGACTGGGCTGTGCCACAGTCAAGTGAAAGGGCCACAGATCCTTGGAGAGCTGATGCCGTAGTCCTTCAGAACAGTCCTGAGCTGGGCCAGTTGTCCGGGTCTGCACCACTTCAGGCTGACTTGCCACTGAGGTGGACTGCCTGGGAGAGGGGTGTGGTTTTGGACAAGGTCACTCCTGGAGAGTGTGATTCTGAGGAGTGTCACAGCTCAAGGTTGTGCTCTGCATTTCCAGAAGCAGGTAACTGCTTTCTTTGTGGCTGGCATCGTGTCTCTCAGTACCCACTAGGGGTGTAGATGTATTGTAGTTAGGTTTACAAAAAGACAAAAACCTGAAAACAGAATACAGCAAGACAGAAAATGGAGACAAAGCACATACATCACTTTTTCTTTATTTCTGATGCTTGCTGCGAAGTGTGAATTTATTTTTATTCTTATTGCTTGGCATCTGGAGTGTCTTTTAGGCTGAGAGTCACATCATTATTTAATACTGACAGGTCAAATATTGACTTCTATTTCTCCCTTTCCTGAAACTTCTTTCCAGTGAGCATGGGCTCACTGGAATCCTTCGGTCTTTATGTCTTTTATTTGATATTTCATCTTTTTCCCCCATCTGTACATTTCTGGGAAATCCTCCATGCTATCTTCTAAATCTTCATCTAGTCTAATCTAAACTTTATTTTGTACCTTGAGATTATAATTTTTCCAAATAATACATTCTTTTCCAAAATTCTTATTTATTCTTTTTCATATCTCTATTTTACTCCTGACTGCTTCACTTCATAGTTTTCTGTTCTTTTTAAAAGTCATACCATCTCCTCCTCTCTCACGTTAGAGTTTAACTTATTTTAACTCCTCCCCATGTCCTTTACTGCTCCCACCCTCTATGGAATGGTAATTCATCCTGATGGTTGATATTATCAGGTACCCTTTTCATTATTGGTTTGGAGCACATGTTTTTGTTTGTTTGTTTTATTACTATTAGATATTTTCCTTATTTACATTTCAAACGTTATCCTCTTTCCTCGTTTCCCCTCTGAAAACCCCCTGTTCCATCCCCTATCCCCCTGCTCACCCACTCACCCACTCCCGCTTCCCTGTCCTGGCATTCCCCTACACTGGGGCATTGAGCCTTCTCAGGACCCAGGGCTTCTCCTCTCATTGATGGCCCACAGGCCATCCTTTGCTACATATGTGGCTGGAGTCATGGGTCCCTCCATGTGTACTCTGGTTTGTGATTTAGACCCTGGGAGCTCTGGGGGTCTGGTTGGTTGATATTGTTGGTCCTCCTATAAGGGCTGCAAACCCCTTCAGCTCTTTGGGTCCCTCCTCTAGCTCCTCCATTGGGGACCCTGTGTGGAGCACATGTTTTATGATTTTAAAGTTATCTTGTAACTCCTGGTTTACACAGAATAGGAAATTTCATTTTTATATTTTCTTTATTTCTATGCTCACTTTCTGAGTCACACTGTGGCTGCCAGGAGGATTTCCAGTTCAGATTCAGGTTTCACTTTGGTTCTTTCTGGCTCCTGCCCCTGCACTGTTGGGAATATTGCATATCCTTTTCCTGAGCCAGGGGCTGGCATAGCTCCCTGATCTGACCACATTTACGTTATTTCTTCAAATAGGGAACTTAAAATGAATCATGCAGCAGATAGGAGTTTTGTTTTAACCCACCATTGTTTTTAGCAGAGCCAGGTGCCACTCAGGTGCCTTTTGTGGGGTTCATGCTGATTTCTAGTATTTCAGCAGTGCTGACACCCCCGCCCCCCAGGAACCTCTTCCTGCTTGTGGGAGTTAGGACACTGCACACAGCTTCATCCCTGCCAGTATACTGTCTTCTGCTTTGGGGTCCTTTTTTCCCCCCAATTTTTTATTAGGTATTTACTTCATTTACATTTCAAATGCTATACCCAAAGTCCCCTATACCCTCTCCCCCTCTGCTCCCCTACGCACCCACTCCCACTACTTGGCCCTGGTGTTCTCCTGTACTGGGGCTTATAAAGTTTGCAAGACCAAGGGGCCTCTCTTTCCAATGATGGCTGAATATGCCATCTTCTGCTACATATACAGCTAGAGACACGAGCTCTGGGGGTGCTGGTTAGTTCATATTGTTGTTCCACCTATAGGGTTGCAGACCCCTTCAGCTCCTTGGGTACTTTCTCTAGCTCCTCTATTGGGGGCCCTGTGTTCCATCCAATAGCTGATTGTGAACATCCACTTCTGTGTTTGCCATGCACTGGCATAGCCTCACAAGAGGCCGCTATATCAGGGTCCCTTCAGCAGAATCTTGCCGGCATGTGCATTAATTAGTATCTGGGTTTGGTGGCTTATGATGGGATGGATCCCCGGTTGCGGTAGTCTCTGGATAGTCCATCCTTTCTTCTTAGCTATAAATTTTGTCCCTGTACCTATATCCTTTCATGGGTATTTTGTTCCCTATTCACACGATGGTCTTCCTTCTTGGTTTTCTTGTGATTTGCAAAATGTATCTTGGGTATTCTAAGTTTCTGGGCTAATATCCACTTATCAATGAGTGCATATCTAATGACTTCTTTTGTGATTGGGTTACCTCACTAAGGATGATATCCTCCAGATACATCCATCTGCCCAAGAATTTCATAAATTCATTGTTTTTAATAGCTTGAGTAGTACTCCATTGTGTAAATGTACCACAGTTTCTGTATCCATTCCTCTACTGAGGGACATCTGGGTTCTTTCCAGCTTCTGGCTATTATAAATAAGGCTGCTATGAACATAGTGGAGCATGTGTCCTTATTGCCAGTTGGAAGATCTTCTAGGTATATGCCCAGAAGAGGTATTGCTGGGTCCTCCGGTAGTAATATGTCCAACTTTCTGAGAAACAATCAGACTGATTTCCAGAGTGGTTGTACAAGCTTGCAATCCCACCAGCAATGGAGGAGTGTTCCTCTTTCTCCACAACATCGCCAGCATTTGCTGTCACCTGAATTTTTAATCTTAGCCATTCTGACTGGTGTGAGATGGAATCTCAGGGTAATGCCTTCTATTTTAGACATGTATGATTAAGGCCAAATACACTTTTATAATAGCACTGTTTTAATCGACAAAAATAACACAAAAACAAGCACAATGTGCTTCACTTATTATGTATTAACTTGGGAATCTTCATGAGATATTGGAAACCACACTTGATGTGTCAGAATGCTTCATATACGAGAGAGTATTATATCCTTCCATTGTTGTCCCCGGGCATATGCATTTCTATTTAGAGTTTTCTTACCAAAATCTTTTCATTAAAAATTGCTAAAAATTAAAATATAATTATACCACTTTTCTTTCCTTGAATCTGTTTCATTCTTTATTTCTTTCTCTCAAATTCATGACTTCCTTTTTTACACACTCACAAATGCACAGCCACACACACACAGCCACACACCAAACACACACACACAGCCACATACACACACACCCATACACACTCACAAACACACACACATTCATAAATGCATAAATAAGACCTGTACAGTCTGCATAGTGTTATTTGTATATATGTATGTTTCCAGAGCTGACCACTTATCTTACCAAACATTTTACATAAAAATGCATAAGACATAATATTTGAACATTTTATTCAAGAAAAGCTTAAGTCCTTATGTTATGGGAGTTTGAGGTGAGAAAAATGTAGTAAAATGTGGATCTTTCTGAAGCCAGCTGCTTGTGTGTTCACTGATAATTTTGGTCCAAAGTACTTAGATTTATTTCTCATTTGGATAGTTATGTTTTTCCTGTCAAGATCACTGTTATTAGTCACATTGCAAAATATATGGCAGGTTACATGGAGGTTTTAGTAGCAATAAAGTTTCTAAAGAGTAGGAAGTCTTGGAAAATCGAGAGGAATACAAAACCAAGACTTCAGAGCAAAAGTGTGTGCATGCACACACGCAAAGTCCAGATGTGCACATGCTATGGTGTGCATGTAGAGATCAAAAGAAAACCCTAGGTGTTGGTTCTTACTATCTTACCTTGTTTGCGACGGGGTCTCTGTTGTTTGTTCACTGTGTTGTCTGAGAGTGTCTCTGGGATTCTCTTGTTTCCACTTCTCACATCCTTATTGGGGCCTTAGAATAGCAAACACTTGCCCTGCATGTTCTTACTCACGTAAAATCCCCAAGACAGATTTGAACTATGGTCTTCACATTTGCTTAGTACGTGCTTTACTTGCTGAGCTAGCTCCCCAGCAGAGTCACAGCTTGCTATGCCATTATAGTACATGCATAGCCATATACACAATCAATGGAAGACATAAGGAAAAAAAATCAAAAGTTATACTTGGCTAGGTAGGTCTTCCAAGCTAGTTCTCATACATCTGGCTTTAAGCAAGGCACTGTGCTTCATATTTCTTTCGAAGGAGAATTAGCTGATGATAAATAAAAGTATCTGTGAAAACGAGAGCTTAGTTTCAGAATTTTATGTGTCAGTTTGAAAAAGAAATAGTGTCAGTAAATGCATTTTAGATGATAAATGAGATATTGGAAAAGTGCATACTATTCCCAAGGGCATAGCTTAATGAATAATAAATATTTACAAAGGGACCATATTGTAAAGCACATTTCATAAATGTCAGAGATTACTAGGGCCTGAAAGCTGTTTTATAACCTCACCTGAGACACTAGACTTTCTCCTTAGAGGTTGTAATACTTAGATTTGAACCTTTTATCAACTAAAGCATAAATTGTATCCTCTTTATGCTGAGTTACATTCTTTAAGATTATCTGTGAGAACCAATTATATTTGATTAAGTCCAGTGTCATGGCTGCAAATCTTTCACTATGTACATAATGCTTAGATTATTTATTCTTCTTTTGGTGGACATTTGAGTTGTTTCTATTATTTCTATTTTACATAGTGCTACTGTGATCATTCTTACATGTATCTTTTGGTAAGTGGTATTATATTTTCCATAAAGACTCGGAAGGTCTGGTTCATAGGTAGATTCAGTTTTTGAAGATTTTTCCAATTAGTTTAACATGATAACCAATTAATACTCCACTACTCAGGGAGTGAATATATGAGTTGATCTATATGTTTGCCAACATTAGGTAATTTTAAAGAGTCATTTATTAGCATATGCGATTGTGGATTTTAGCCTTATTTTTCCTAATAACATAAATTTTGAATATTATTTTATCTATTTGATTTACATTTAGAATTCTGCCATCCAAATTTTTTCACTATTTTCTTTTGTTATAATTTTACTGATTTGTAAAAACATTTTAGATGTCTGTGTTTTCAATTTTAGATTATTTAGAGATTAAAATTACACATTTCAGCTTCTTGGAGCAGTTAATCCTTTTACCCAACAATGGCTCCACCTGACAATGGCCTAATCTCACCAACGAAGGCATAATCTGCCACCAGAGACGTCTGATTCCTAAGAACTCAATGTACATGTTTGATTTTGCTAAATCATTTGTGTATATGTATGTGTGAGTTGTTTATATCCATGAAGGAAGCTAGAGTTAGTAACATATACAATACATAATACAATAAAGTAAAGATAAAACAAAATCTAACACATTGGAATAGGACAAAATAAACAGAAGGACAGAGGCTAAGCAAAGGCAAAACTAACAAATACAGATGTTGTGATCCATTCATTTTTTACACTCAGGAATCCCATGAAAACACAAAGCTTGAAGCCATAATGTATGTTTATTCATTTCCTCTTTAAGGAACTTTGTCATATTCATAAAGGCCACTTCAGTGTCTTTTATTTGTAGTTAAGCTATGTTGCAATACTCAGAGCTTACCGTGTATGGTTGCAGGCTCTAGTGGAGATATTGTCCTTGCTGTTCTTGTTTTCACACTGGAGTCTTCACAATTGGCTTTTGAAGGTTGGAATTCTAGGTGCTGATCTCCCTTCTTTTCTTTATCTGGGAGGCGTTTTGTTCCTTGGTTTCTGTTGCTCTTCCTGGTTCTTAGAAGGGTGTAGTGATTGTGTGTTGGCCAGTGGGGATGCTTCCGGGATCATGGAAGGTGTGGCCAATGGGGATTCTAGCTAAAATATATTTCCAGGTATTGGGAGGGAGCTGACACTTAGAGGTGGAGATGGGTTAGAAAGGTGACCCACAGGAGGGAGGAAAGTTTTTCTTACATCATAATCTGCTTATACCCTGGGAATGGAGACAGAGCGTGGAGAAGCCACATCAAGTGTTCTGCTTCAGAGCTGGTCATGAGACTTGGGCACTGGAATGGAGGAGAGGGAGGAGATTGAAGACCTGAAGCTCCCTAGCTGCTTTGCTGGTCGACTTGCTTCTCTGGCAGCTTGGTTGTCCGAAGAGCTGGGATTGGTTCCCAGAGAATGAATGCCGGAGTCTTGGGCAGAGACAAGGGGTGAATTGGTGTTAGGAAGGTTGAAGAAGACATGTGTGATCCACTAGAGATGAAGTTTAGATGGAGGGCAGACCACAGCAGGTGAGAACTGCGGGTGAGAGGGGGTGGAATGGGGTTGTGAGCATGGGGTATAGGATGTGGGGGAAGAGGAAGAGCTTCTCTAACTTTTCCATAAAGTCTCCATCAGTGATTCATGATCCCTTCTATTTTCATGTAAATTTTAGAACTTCATAGTTCATGCAGGAAATTAGCAAGTAATTTCCTAACAATTGTGCTAATTTTAGGTGAGAATTGGCAATTTTACTCCAGTCTTCTCCATAGTGATGTTTTATGTCTCCTTATTTATTTATTTATTTATTTATTTATCAAATTTTATTATTATTATTATTATTATTATTATTATTATTATTATTATTTTCTTTATTTACATTACAAATGCTATCCCGAACCTTCCCTATAACCAACCCCCCACCCCTGCTCCTCTACCCACCTACTCCCACTACTTGGCCCAGGCCTTCCCTTGTGCTGGGTCATATAAAGTTTGCAAGACCAAGGGGCCTCTCTTCCCAGTGATGACCGATTAGGCCATCTTCTGCTACATATGCAGCTAGAGACACAAGCTCAGGGGGTACTGGTTAGTTCATATTGTTGTTCCACCTATAGGG
>NC_034609.1:279432-283646 GCF_900095145.1 Mus pahari
TTTCATGAGTATTTTGTTCCTTATTCTAGGGAGGAATGAAGTATCCACACGATGGTCATCTTTCTTGGTTTTCTTGTGTTTTGCAAAATGTATCTCGGGTATTCTAAGTTTTAGATCCTTGTTTTCATCAACTCTCTGTGATCAGTCTTACCTATGCTTTGTTTTATTTACATATATTTATTTATCTTGATTGTTGAGTATTGTAAATTGTGTTGTATGTTATTTTTTGTAGTTTCATCGCTACATTAGAGATATTTATTTCTACATTTTTTAAGTTTGATCTTCTATATTTAGTTTGTAGATTTGTAAGTTGGTTCTAAACACAACTACAAATAGTTTTATGTCTTCCTTCCTTCTGGTTTTCATTATTCTTTAAAAAAAATTTACTATCCAATAGATGACTGTGAACATCTACTTCTGTATTTGCCAGGCACTGGTATAGCCTCATAAGAGAGAGCTATATCAGGGTCCTGTCAGCAAAATCTTTCTAGCATATGCAATAGTGTCTGGGTTTAGTGGTTGTATATGGGATGGATCCCTAGGTGGGGCAGTCTCTGGATGGTCCTTCCTTCTGAACTCAGGGCCCCTAATGAAGGAGCTAGAGAAAGTACCCAAGGAACTGAAGGGGTCTGCAACCTTATAGGAGGAACAACAGTACCTCCTCACCCCGAGAACTGTGTCTCTAGTTGCATATGCAGCAGAGGATGGCCTAGTCAGCCATCAATGGGAGGAGAGGCCCTTGGTCTTGAGAAGATCATGTGCCCCACTACAGGGGAATGCCAGGGCCAGGAAGTGGTAGTGGTTGGGTTGGGGAGCAGGGTTTGGGGAAGGTCTAGGGGACTTTGGGGATAGCATTTGAAATATAAATGAAGAAAATATCTTTAAAATTATTATTAATTAATAATAATAATATAATAATAATAGTAATCATCATCATCATCATCATCATCATCATCTAGGCCTCCTCCCTGGGGCCTGAAGTCTCTTGAGGATTAAGCAAACCTCCCTCTAAGACCTGATCAGGTAGATTTGTGCTACATATGTGCCAGGGGCCTCGGACCAGCCTGTGTATGTCCCTGGTTGGTGGCTCATTCTCTGGGAGCTCCCTGGGGTCTCGTTTAGTTGAGACTGTTGGGTCTTCCTAGGGGTCAATGTCACTCTCTCTTTCAGCTTCTTCAGTCCTTCTCATAGTTCAACCTTCGGGGTCCCTGACTTCAGTCCCATGGCTGAGTGTAGGTATCTGCACCTGTCTCAGTCAGCTGCTGGTGGGGCCTCTCAGAGGACAGCCATGCCAGGCTCCTGTCTGTAAGTAAGCACATCAGAGCACAATAGTTGTCAGTCCTTGGTTCTCTCCCTCCTCCCCCACACCCCCATGAAATGGATCCCAAGTTGGGCCAGTCATTGGACCTTCTTTCCTTCAGTCTTTTCTCCATTTTTGTCCCTGCAGTTCTTTTAGACACGAACAATTCTGGGTCAGGGATTTTGACTGAGGGTTAGTAACTCTTTTCCTCCACTTGAGACCCTGTCTATTTACTGGAGGTGGACTCTTCGAGTTCCCTTTCCACAGTGTTGGACATTTTGGCTAAGGATACCCCAATGAGTCCTGAGAGTGTCTTACCTCCTGGGTCTCTGGTACTTTCTAGAGGGGGCCTCCACCACCCACTCCCCAAGGCTTCTTATTTCCAATCGTTCTCTTACCCCTCTGGGCTTCTCTCCTGATCACTTTCCCCACTTCTAATCCTGTTTCCCTTTTCTCCCTCCCACCTCCCCAGGTTCCTACCTCCCTCTGTCTCCCATGACTGTTTTCTTCACCCTTCTAAGTGGGAGTGAAACCTCCTCACTTGGGCATTTCTGCTTGATACACCTCTTACAGTTTGTAAGTGGTGTCCTAGATATTCTATACTTTTTGGCTAATATCTACTTATCAATGAGTACATACCATGCATGTCCTTTTGGGTCTAAGTTACCTCTCTCAGAATGATATTTTCTACTTTCATCCATTTGTCTATAAAATTCATGATGCCCTCATTTTTAATAGCTGAATAATATTCCATTGTGTAAATGAACTACATTTTCTGTATCAATTCTTTGGTCGAGGGATATCTGGGTTGTTTTCAGCTTCTGGCTATTACAAATAAGGCTGCTATGAACATGGTGGAGCACATGTCCTTGTGGTATAGTGGGGCATCTTTTGGGTATATGCCCAAGTGTGGTATAGCTGGGTCTTCAGATAGAACTATTTCCAATTTTCTGAGGAACCACCAGATGGATTTCCAGAGTGGCTGAACCAGTTTTCAATCCCACTAACAATGGAGGAGTGTTCCTCTTTGTACACATTCATTCCACATGTGCTGTCTCTTGAATATTTGATCTTAGCCATTCTGATTAGTGTGAGGTGGAATCTCAGGGTGATTTTGATTTGCCTTTCTCTGATGACTGAGGGCTTTGAACATTTCTCAGTGCGTCTCAGCCTTTGGAGATTCTTGTGTTGTGAATTCACTGTTTAGCTCTGTAAATCCAGCTCTTTGTTTTGTTGATTTTTTTTATATTGTTCTCTTTGTTTCTAATTGATTGACTTTAGCCTCAAGTTTCATTATTTCCTGCCATCTACTCCTCCTGGGTGTGTTTGGTTCTTTTTGTTCTAGAGCTTTCAGGTGTACTTTTTTTTTTTTTGTATTAGATATTTTCTTTATTCGCATTTCAAATGCTATCCTGAAAGTTCCCTATACCCTTCCCCCACCCTGCTCCCCTACCCACCCACTCCCACTTCTTGGCCCTGGCATTCTCCTGTATTGGAGCATACAAAGTTTACAAGACCAAGCGGCCTCTCTTTCCAATGATGGCCAAAGAGGTCATCCTCTGCTACATATGCAGCTAGAGACACCAGCTCTGGGGGTACTGGTTAGTTCATATTGTTGTTCCACCAATAGGGTTGCAGACCCCTTCAGCTCCTTGGGTACTTTCTCTAGCTCCTCCATTGGGGGCCCTGTGTTCCATCCAATAGCTGACTGTGAGCATCTACTTCTGTGTTTGCTAGGCACTGGTATAGTCTCACAAGAGGCTGGGTGTACTGGTTAGTTTTGTGTCAACTTGACACAGCTGGAGTTATCACAGAGAAAGGAGCTATAGTTGGGGAAATGACTCCATGAGATCCAACTGTGGGCATTTTCTCAATTAGTGATCAAGCTGGAGAGGCCTCTTGTGGGTGGGACCATCTCTGGGCTGGTAGTCTTGGATTCTATAAGAGAGCAGACTGAGCAAGCCAGGGGAAGCAAGCCAGTAAAGAACTTCCCTCCATGGCTTCTGCATCAGCTCCTGCTTTCTGACCTGCTTGAGTTCCAGTCCTGACTTCCTTTGGTGATAAACAGCAATGTGGAAAATGTAAGCAGAATAAACCCTTTCCTCCCCAACTTGCTTCTTATCATGTTTGTGCAGGAATAGAAACCCTGACTAAGACGCAGGGTTCCTTCAGCCAAATCTTGCTGGCTTGTGCAATAGTGTCTGGGTTTGGTGGCTGATGATGGGATGGATCCCCTGGTGGGTAGTCTCTGGATAGTCCATCTTTTCGTTTTAGCTCCAAGCTTTGTCTTTGTAACTCCTTTCATGGGTATTTTGTTCCTTATTCTAAGGAGGAATGAAGTATCCACACGGTCTTCCTTCTTCTTGGCTTTCTTGTGTTTTGCAAATTGTATCTTATGTATTCTAAGTTTCTGGACTAATATCCACTTGTCAGTGAGTGCATAACTAGTGACTTCTTTTGTGATTGGGTTACCTTACTGAGGATGATATCCTCCAGATACATCCATTTGCCCAAGCATTTCATAAATTCATTGNTNTTAATAGCTGAGTAGTACTCCATTGTGTAAATGTACCACATTTTCTGTACCCATTCCTCTATTGAGGAACATCTGGGTTCTTTCCAGCTTCTGGCTATTATAAATAAGATAGCTATGAACATAATGTAGCATGTGTCATTATTACCAGTTGGAACATCTTTTGGGAGTATGCCCAGGAGAGGTATTGCTGCATCTACTGCTAGTACTATGTCCAATTTTCTGAGGAACTTCCAGACTGATTTCCAAAGTGGTTGTACAAACTTGCAATCCTACCAACAGTAGAGGAGTGTTCCTTTTTCTCTATATCCCCAACAGTATCTACTGTCACCTGAATTTTTGATCTTAGCCATTCTGGCTGGTATGAGATGGAATTTCAGG